>NW_015151089.1:91663-110684 GCF_000732505.1 Cyprinodon variegatus | reverse complement strand
TTTGACATTTAAATAGGATTTCCCTACGACTTTAACATTCTGGAGACAGAAGCGCTACAGATGAGTTTTATCTGCAGGAGATATGATTGCAGGAATGGTTAAAAAAATCACCCAAGATGCTGGCATGTTTAGTTCTGTAGTACAGTTAGGTGCCTCTCACTGTATGAAGGTCTTTCTCTTCTGTTGTCCCATGCACTTTTAAGAGAACTAGTCATGAGAAGAGCTTGATCTCATGCCCTTGATGCTGAAGAGCTTCGGCGCTCCTTTTTGGTAATCTCCTCGACTGTCCTTTATGAAAGAAAGAGATAATTCTCTCCCATAATCCAAAGCTTGGACAGTCTTACAAATCGGCCTTCAAGTATTTAAAACATGCAAGGTCGTGATCGGGACTTTGAGCTGCTTACATAAGCAGCCAGGGATGAAATATTTATGTAAACCTAACGATAAACTGATATTTTACAAGATATGCTTTAGTTTGTCTGATGTAAAGCCTCAGTGAAACAGTGTAATAAGAACTGATCGGCTACTGTAGCCGTGCTCTGACCTACATCGCAGCTTTGTAAGTGTGCTTGGCTTTCTGTCATAGGGGAGTTATTCCCTCTTTATATGCATTTCTATCTACTTTCATTTTCTTTGCAACGCCCTGTAGAGGTGGTAATAGTAATGATAACTTGAACTTTTCAATATTTCTTGATAAAAGCTATTTTCTTGACTAGTTAAAGTTAAATTTAAAAAAATCAGTTGTTTTTTTTCAAATAACAAGCGCTTAAAGGTATAGTAGAGGATGTTATTTTTCCGGGTTGATCATGAAAATAGGGTACTCCTCCTAATTGTCAATCATTCTGGTGATATGTTCGTGTAATGCCGCCCTATGTGCTTGTCTCCACCATCTTACCGGTGGTGAGTCTCACATAGTGAAAAAATTGCAAATCTTCTTTTGGAAAGTAAGATTGTATGAGCGATGCAAACAGCAACTGTTAAGCAGAGTGTGTACGAGGAAAAATGGGCTCATGCATGCTCTTAGAAGCGTTTAATAGGCTATCCTTCACATGAGCGGGTACAGGGTTGTGCATGTACATGGAGAGGGTGTTTTTTTTTTTTTATTCGCAAAAATCCTCCATTTTAACTATAAATGGAGAAAAGTGTGACCCTAAGAGTCTAAATCTGCCTCAATTATAATTTATTCCACTCACCTGTTTCCTCTTGGTTACATTCAGTTCAGCCTGAGCATTTAGTGCCAGATCATTACTTGTCTTTCTGTTAGACTGTCTGTTCCGTTTTAGTTCATGGTTCATGTCCTGGATCCTAGCAGCCAGTGGAAAGAGGGTTTTTGTGTTTGTCTCGTCTCCTGATCGTCCACTGTTCCTCCCCCGCGGAGTCCTCTGGGTTTTTGGCTCTATATGTGGGGAGGTTCAGTTTTTATCCAAGTAAGCCTGGCTCCAGGGAGGAGACCAGTTTAAAGTCCTGCTTCAAGTTCCGGTTCCACATCCTGTCTCGGCTACCCTCTGCCACTGAGCCTGCCCGTCTGCACCTGATCCTGTCTGCTCCTGTGCGTGACCACCTGGTCACGCTTTCGGACCCTGTCAGACTCTGAACCCTCCTGGAAGCCTGTGGATGCTTCTGGATCCTGCCACCTGTTTCTGTTCCTGCCTGATCTGGATCCTGCTGTTTCTGTTCCTGTCTGTTCTGGATCCCTGATCAGGATCAGCTTCCAGCTTGACCTCTGGGACTGCAGCATTTGGGGACATTCTTGGACTGGACTGTTAAACCAGAGTGTCTGTGATTGAGCGGTGCCCCGCTCCCCATCCTGCAGTGTCCAAGAGCCACAGCTCAACTTTAGCTTTTGTTAATTTATTTAACCTTTTTGAACTTTCCTACTGACTGTCTCTCCTTGAATACTGGGTCCACCTGTCCCCGGTTCATGACAATAACTATTTTAGAAGCAACATACATACAAATTAGCTTGTAAAGGACAGCCATAATCACTGATGTTATTCCGCTAAAATTAGAATTATGGAAACTATAATAAATGTCAGCATTTATCATAAGCCATTTTAGGAAACTTTGAGGTGAAAACCTCAAGAGTTAAAAATATCACATCGATTTTATTTCAATGCACTAAATATTTATAGATAATTACAAGGTGGCACAATCTTCCATTGGAAAGGTCCAACCTAGGCACTGATTAGCATGGTAGCTGGTAGGTGTACTGTAGCACAAAGCATGAGGTTGTCAGTTGTAGGAGGTAGTGTAATGGTCTGTCTGTGTCTTGTTGGATTTAGCAGAAGACTGTGTTTATTAGGTTTCAAACAATTCTGTTTAATCAGAGCACAGCACCCAAAGCCAGAATCCAGACATTCATATTCTGCTTCATAATTGGAAAACAAGGTTTTTGTGGGTCATTAAAAATCATTAAAAGTCATTAAATTATTATTTTTTATTATTTTAATTACTTATTATGGTGATATTGTGACAATCTCTGCACTGGTGCTGGCCTAATCCTCAGCTTGATACACCTGCTCAACTCCACCCTGCATGCCATTAACTCTCACTCAACAAACATAAATAACTGACATGAAAACATAATGCAAATAAACTAAGAATACAAGAATAATGATCTGGCCCTGATAGTTGGGCTAAACCATATATATAGTAGAGGCAGCAGGTGAACAAGTAAATGATAATTACAGAGAGGGGAGGGAACGGCAGGTGAATGAAGTGAGGAATCAGAGAAACTACCTGGGGCTGCAATCATGACATGGATAGGAACATCAGAAGATGCCTATATGCTGGAAAAAAACTATGATAGGAAGCTCTCTGCTTCCTCCTCCTACTTTCTTTATTACTTCAGGGACTTATGTCGACCGCTGATGCACTCTTCTTTCGCTTAAATGTCGTTACCATAGTCAAGAACCATAGCTTCTGTCATTTGGGCTTTTTGTTTTGTGACATTGCTCTCCTGAACGGTGAACCTCCAGCTCATTCTCTGTTCTTTTCTTCTGTGTTCCTTGAAGGATTTCCCTCAATTGAGCTCCACCTATCTTCTCAACACTTTGACCAGCTTTCCTTTCCCTAGTGAATAAAAGCTTCACCATGACTTCATATGGTGTTTTTTCTCTTGAAAGGTGCTTTGTTTGAACTGTGTTCCACAAAGATTCATAGACTGAGCAGCTAATCGATGTCCACTTGTAAATAACTATAGGTAACTTAGTGAGTCCCTGAGGAAGACATTAAACACCTCAAAGCTTCCAGGGGCTCAAAGCTGTTTATGTCTCCCTTAGGAATGGGAAAATTCAGAGGGAAAATGTCCCCACAGTTTTCTAGTGTCACATTTTAGAACAATGTATTTTAATATTTATTTTAATCTCCAGGGCTTCCTTCATGACTCATCTACTGTGTTCCTTGGTTTTCATGATGCCGTCTTTTCACTGCTGCTTTCTAGTAAACCTCTGAAGCGGACACATTTCAAATTTTTCCATTCATTTTCTAAGCAAAGATACCCAAACTTCCTGATCAATACGGTGCTCTGGAGGGACCCCGAGGCGACACTAGGTCGGCTCAGAGACATAGTCCTTCCAGCGTGTCCTGGGCCTTCCATGAAGCCTCCTCCCAATGGGACATGCCTGGAACGCCTCCCGAGGGAGGCGACCAGGAGGCATCCGGATCAGATGCTGAGCCACCTCAGCTGGCTCTAGTATCTGTACTCCGAGCTCCTCCCTGGTAACTGAGCTCCTCAACCGATCTCGAAGGGTGCACCCAGACACCCTGCGAAGATTTTTCAAATTTTCATTCGAATTTTTTATTTTGATAAAATTAAAAGCAATGCAACACTTTCTTTCCCCTTCAAATCAACTTTATGATAATCTGTTTGGGTCTATTTCACGAAATCCCGGTAAAATGAAGAATCCGAATGCATTGAAAGAACTGGCTAAAGAGCGATTAGTTTCATCTTTACAGTTTGTTTGAATCTTTGACATAAAATTCTACTTATTTTTTTGGATAAAGGACTAAAATTAAAGAGGAAAAATGGTCAAACATGTTTATAATCAGAAGGTTCCATAGACATGAAGCATGTTTCAATAGGGAATGAATTACAGCCGCCATCTTGGGGAGGTCATTACTCCTATTTGGCTAAACAAAAACAGGAGATGTTACTCAGAACTCTGCTGCATGTTTTTGTTCAAATTAACGGACTAATCGCATCAGGGCTCTGGGGGAGTTGGAGGAATAATGCTAGCTAATGCTAGCTATGTTATTTGATAGTATTTGATGCAGGTGTCCATAAAGGCTAACAGTGAATAAACAAAAACACAGCAAACTTTTAAATCTGTTCTTTTAACCCAGGGTGACCGGACGTCCCTGATTTCCGGGGACAGTCCCCGTTTTGGATGACGTGTCCCAGCTGAAGCTGTCCCCAGAAATGTCCCTGATTCGACGGTTTTATGAATGAGGGGGGAAAGACTGTTATTATGGTAGAAAAGCGCATGAGCATGTTGCAGGCAGAAGCTGCTTTTACGGTAGCATTTTGCACTGCTCTTAACATAAAGATGATTCAAAGACTACACCAATTGTTGGACTGGAATGTAATCTATTTAAACACAAAGAGGAAAAAGAGTGCACCACTTTTTAAACAGACGAAGAAGTAAAAGCGGAAGTTCTTTATCACATCCCGACACAACTTATGGGGACTGTCGCTACCCGATCCGTTCCGGAAGCACGATCTGTCCTACGCATGCGTCATCAGCTCATTGCGCATCCATATACACATCCAGGTTGCCTTCGATTTTATTTTTTTAAAGACCTAAATGACGATTTTCCTTCCCAAAAATAGTAAATGTACTAAAATTGAATGTGTTCAAGGTTAATATTCTATTTCCTGACCAAATAAATGCCTTAAAATGATTTCTGTTTCATCAATCATCTCTGCTCGATCTGCACTGGAAATGGGATCCTACGCTACTTTTTCGGCTTTGGATTTAAACATGAATCTAGTCTTTTTGACGTTTTATGTTTTCCTTTCGTTTTAACATAATGGTATATGGTGCGTAATCTAAAGAAAGAAACAACTAAAATATAGATAAACGTGGTTTAATCATATTGCCAGACTGCTCTGAGAAGCAGTTTATCGGAGAAAATGCAAAAAGCATCACAAGTGTATGAAAAGACTTTAATATTCAGGAGTTGTTGTTTAACTGAGCTCTGAATGAAGCCGGAACCTACCTTTTACATCCTCATCCTCAATGGTGGTGTTACTGCTGTCGGAGGATCCCTGAAACAAAAAGAATAAATCCTCCTGATGATTAAAATCATAAAAAGCAAAGAAAAACAAGACATTACCCCTAATATAGCATGCAGATTTATACACAGCTCGCTTACACAGTATAGCCTACAGCACAGCTATGTGTTCACACAACAGCTTTTGCCAATAATACAAAACAAAACACAACATCGCATTTCGGCCTCTGCTGCAATCCCACCTCTGGATTGAGCTGTCTATCCGTGAGAAAAAATAAAATAGAATAAAAAAAAAGGCAGACAGGTATAATGTTTAGCCACATTAAGCAGACAGTTCTGAGGAGTGGAATGAGTGTTAATCTGGTTCTGTTCCTGCTGACATATACCCATTTCTCTGAGCTTCGTTAGTTTGAACACAGTGAGGCAGCATAAGACAAAAAGAAATAACCCACAGCCCCACGCCCACACACCTCTGTCATGCAGGGAAAGAAAATCACAATAACTTCACAGTGTAGAAACAAAAAAAGACCCTTTAAAAAACACTGCTGAACCCACCAGGGGAGAGGAGGGGAGTAAAGAGGAGGATGGCAAATGAAGGTAAAGATGAGGAACGAGGAGATGGAGGAAAAGAGAGGATGTACCTTGATTCCATCTACTGGATTATGGATAACAGTAGTCTGTGGCTCCTGGAGGGACAATGGAGAGAAAGAAAGGGGGACGGGGGGAGAAAGAAGGAGAATATAAAGACAAAATGGTGGATGTTTTATGGGCAAATGACAGAGAGGAAAGATGTGAGAAACATGTGGAAACAGGAACAAAGTTGAGAACACCAGACAAACTATGAGAGCAAAATGAATGTATTCATTTAACAGATTCACACTTTGTCTTTCTATGGAGTAAACTTTGTTCCATTATTTTTACAGGCAGGTTTTGTATACTGTACAAATTTGCAAGGAAAAAAATGCAATCCAGAAACAAAATTTTGAAAAATGTTTATAAGCAAAAAGAGGTTTTGAGAGTACCTTTCCTTTTTTATTATTTTTTTCTTAATTAGATTTAACATTTTTCATGCATTTTTTTAAACATTATTATTTTTTTATAATTGTTATTTTCTAATTACTTTTTTAAAACACTTTTTTTTTTAAAGTTTTTTAAGATTTAAGTTTTTTCATATATTTTTTCCAGATTAAAAAAAACTTTTTTTTTCCAGCTTTAATTGATAAAATTGCATTCTTTTCAAATTGCATTTTGCAGATCACATTCTCTTCCCGGTAAAAATGTACCGACCAATAAAATGCATCTTCTCCTCTTCCTCTAGATGAAAGCCCGCCCCCCCAGAAGTGATAAAAAATGTGTTATGGAAAACGCAATTTGAAAAAAGTGCAATTTTCACAATTAAATCTAAAAAAGACAAGTTTTGAAAATAAATTTAAGAATATTAAACATGTAAAAAATGCAGTTTTTTCTTTTTTTTTTTTGTCAAACATACATCCAGATAAAAAGCAAACTTAGTCTCAAAACCTTTTTCTGTATAAGTTTTTTAAAGTTTTATTTCTGGATTGATTTTTTCCCCCCAAATCTCAATTTACAAACTGTTCTTTACTTGCAATAATAATGTAACAAAATTCCCTCCACACACTCACATCATGGGTTGAGCTTTTTACATATCATACCTGCAGGTGTGGGATCCTGCACTGCAGGAATATAGACTATTGTAGGTTATTTCATTGAATCAGTTTGGAGATACTCCTTTGGAAAAGCAAAACTAGCAAATAAACCCTTTAAGAATATAAACTAGCTATTCACCTCCTACTTTTATTCAGTTATTATCCTGCTAGTCAACATTTTCCAGGTAATATGAGATAGCACAGAAAACGCTTACTACTTTCATAACTTTTTTAGTCTCACAGTTTTATTTTGCTGATCAAGTTGCCTCTGCCTCCGCCTCTGACCTCTGCCCAGTCCTCTCTGCACCAGTACCTCACGGTTCCCCCTGCAGGTGGTGGTTACCCTGGGGGATGGCCTCATGCAGCTCCTTCAGGCTGGACTCGGCCGGGTACTGTAAAGAAGAACCCGACCACCAGTGCTCGCCAATGAACCCCAACCCCAGGCCTGGCTACAGAGTAGGGTCATGGCTCCACCATATCAGGTGACCTGAAACTTTTTGAACAGCTCTTTGTCTGACCCGTCAAATAGAGCCTGTTTGTCTTAGGAGACCCTATCAGGGGAATTTAAGCCCACAACAACATAGCTTCTGAGATCATTTATGCATAAAACCCCTCCACCACGCTAAGGTGGCAATTCTGCCAAACTGTCTGGCGTTTCTGGAGGGGGACCAGTGCTTCTTTAACACTGTTTTTAAAGGGCCTGACCTTGAAAGAGAAAATTGTTGGATGGTGGAAATAATATTTTGAGGATCTACTCATTCCGGCTGAAACGCCTTCCATGGTGGAAGAGGAGATGAGCCACTCTGGCTTGAATTCGTCCACCAATAAGGCTGAAGTCACCTAGGTGGTTGAAAACTTTTCAGTGGCAAAGTTTCAGGGGTGGAAAAGATGGCCCTTGAGTACCTTAGAGCTCTGGATAATGTCTGGCTGTCATGGCTGACATGCCTCTTCAACATAATGTGGACGTTGGGGAAAGTGTCCCTGGATTGACAGACCAGGGTGTGTTCCAGCTATAGGGGATCACACTTTCAAACACCCCTGGAAGGCCTATGCCAGGGTCCTGGAGTGGATTGTCTAACCTTAGCTTCAGGTGGAGCAATGTGGTTTTGATCCCGGCCGTGGAACATTGGATCAGCTCTACACCCTCTGCAGGGTTCTCAAAGGTGCTTTAGGAGTATGGAGTCAAGGGGCCCTTTACTAGGGGCTATCTGGTCTTCATATAAGCGTAGCAGGAGTATGGTCCACATTGTCGGCATTGAGTCGGCATGCTGGACTCCAATAGGGCTGCCCTCTGTCACCAGTCCTCTTGTTAACCTTTTAGATGGAATTTCTAAGCATAGCCAAGGGATGGATTGGGTTTGGTTTGGGGACAGCAGATTTCATACCTGCTGTTTTGTGGGTGATGTGCGTCTGCTTGGTCCATCCTCTCAAGACCTTCAGTATGCACTAGGGTGGTTTGTAGCACAGTGTGAATTGGCGGGGATGAGTTGGTAGCCGTGGTTCTCGGCCAAAAAGAGGTGCCCTTTTCCCTTCAGATTAGAGGAGAGTTCCTGCCTCAGGTGGAGTTCAAGTATGTTGGGGTCCTGTTCACGAATGAGGGAACAACGGAACTGGGGATCGATAGATGGATTGATGCTGATGTTGCTATAATGGCGCCACTTCACCGGACAGTTGTGATGAAGAGAGAGCTGATTGTAAAGGCAAAGCTCTAGACTTACCGGTCAGTCCACGTTCCTATACCCCGCTATGGTAATGAAATCTGGATCAAGACCAAAAGAACAAGATCCCGGATACAAGTGGCCAAAAATTGTCTTTCGTCACAGGGTGACTGGGAACTCACTTAGAGATAAGAGGTCAGCAATTCAGTGGAGGCTTGGAGTAGAGCTGCTTCTCCTCCAGATTGAGAGGAGTCAGAAGAAGTGGCTTTTTTGATGCGTCTGAAAGCATCACTTGGACCTTTTTCCAGGCACGTCCGTGAGACCCAGGGGCTTGACGGACTATGTCTCTTGGCTGGCAAGGGAATGTCTGGGGCTTCTCCCAGCAGAGCTGGAGGAGGTGTCTGAGTAGAGGGAAGTCTCTGCTGAGACTGGTGCCTTTGTGATCCGGTCACTACGAGTTTTAGTTTGTCAATGATGTAAAAAATTAAGTTTTTGAATTTTTACCTTCAGTAATATTGAGATATTATCACTGTTTCATGTTCTTTATCTGAGGTTTCCGGAGCAGTTAATGGCTCTTTGGTTCACATAATATTCTAAACATTTAAATATTGGACTGTTTTTTTTTGTGTCATTCTTTTGTTCTTCCCCCCCCCATGAAAACAAAACTGCCACTGGTGATTAGATACTTTGGTAATGTTACCAGACAGAACCGGGAATAATACAGTACTATCGTCCTGAGAAGTAGCCAATCACTGGAAGTTTACTTTCTCAGGTTTGTTCCTCCCTCAAGGTAACAACAGTTGACACCATATTTCAGATCTTTGGGATTAAAAACAGAATCAACAAAAGTATTTGAAGTATATTTCAGCTGAGTGTAAACAGTATGTCTGATACTGCAGGTTCTTTAGACCACAATTCCACATTAGAATGAATTCTTAGCACCATTTTTGTACTACTGACACAAGCAAAACAGCTACTAGGAAAATTAAAACAGTTCTGTTTCAACACTCACTCTTTGATGGACCAGAGGAAAAATCTACTTTGAGTTGAGGCTTGGAACGTTGCATAATGTCTTCAGCATCATATTTAATTGTCTTTGGATCTTTTTACATTTAAACTCCCTCATATAGGACAAAAAAATTAAATAAAACTCACACTTTTAGCCTTGAAAACTCAACACGGAAATATCATAAACTCGTCATCACATGTCTTCCTTTCGTTAAATATAGCTTACCATGGTTGATTGTTGGTCTTTGAACTCCTTTCACAGCCACTCTATTATATAATAATTACTAAATATATGATTTATACATTTAATGAAGCATCACACAATGCTGAACTATTTAATGTTCCTTTAAATAGTTAGAAATGTGTTAAATTATGACAAGAATAAAATGTAAATACATTTACATTAAGAGTTCATTATTTTATGTTGCATTTACTATTTATTTAATTTTGCACCAGGGCATCTCCTGTGACCTGAGAGGAACCTGTTAATAAGTGAGCAACAAGCTAAAAATGGCATAAACTTATTGGACATCCAACCTGCTGTATTCTTCTCCAGCTATGCAAATGAAAAACCTGATATATTCTGATTGCAACATCGATCAAATGACATCTGATTCTGTAAGATTTCACATTTCACTGAAGAATTGGTTAATGTTTTATATGTAACTGCAAGAACAATCTCTGCCATCTGAACACTCTTTCTTTAAGAAGCTGCTCCCACCTTCATTCATTCTCTCAGACCCTCATATATATGGGGGACCAGGAGAGAAAAATAATATTTAAAAAGGTTTTTGTAATTGCACATTTTATATAAATTATAAACGAGAACTATTATCACTGAATTTCTCAATCTAATATTAAATACCCCCCACCCCCTTTTTTTTTTTTTTTTTACATCATTGATGCTTATCCTCATCAAATATTTATAAAGGTAATTCTTTTTTCCATTTCTATTTTTTCTTATTTTCTTTTTCTTAATTTCCTTTACATTTTACACTTTTAAATCCATTTTAAAAGGTCATTATTTTTTACCTCTCTATTTACTATTTCCTTGACCCAATAACAGCTCATAAATAATTTAGCTACAGCATATAATCCGTTTAGTAATCATTTATTAATAGTTTGGAAACAGCTTATAAACAGTTAAGTAGCATTTGATTAAAACTTTGGAAAAATTTAATCAACAGCTTAGTTACAACTTATAAGCAGTTTAGTAACAGCTTGTTAACAAGGGTCACGCAAAAGCTAATAGATAAGGGAAACTATAGAAAGGAAAGTAAAAGAAAATGAAAAAAGAAACTTTTTTTTAAACTGGCTGATAAGGAAAGACAGTTATAAACAGCTTCATGAATTTAAAACATGGGATTTTAAAATACATTTTCAAACTGCTGTATTTAATAATGGATGGATAAATTCTATTTTTATTTCCACTTTAATAATTTTATTTTAAATAGGCAATAACAAAACACTTTTAAAATTGGAATTTAATATTTTGTTGAATTTAAATTTGTTGTATTACTTTTTCTCTGGCTCTGCTGGTCCTCCATATAAACACACACACACGTTCTGCCATGGTAGTGAGGACCATGTGTTGACTCCCATTGACTTCCATTGATTTTAAGTCATTTTCAACCCTTTCTATGCCCTAACCCTAAACCTAACCATTACCAATGCATACCTTACCCTAACCCTAACCAATAGAAAATAGCTTGTGAGGACCAGCAAAATGTGCTCACTTTACAACAACTGGTCTTCAATTTGATGGTGAAATTGGAAAAATGGTCCTCACTCTGAGGGCTAGACAGGTACAGACACACACACACACACACCCATCAGTGCCCTCTGGAGTGTAGATGTGGTCTGAAAAGATGGACGGACAGAACACAGAGCTGCGTACCAGTGCAGCCGAAGGGATGTTTCCTTTGGGACTGGTGACTATGCTGTTTCTCGTGCTGTTTGTCTGGGGCTGTGATGGAAACACAAAGGATGGCATTAGTGCTCAGGGGACAATGCAAAAGGGGCCATCTGCCAGCTGGGAATTAAGTGGTTATTAAGAAAAAATAATAATAATACATATGCAGTGTAATAAGGGTAAATATAAATATAAATCTCTAAATTTAAATCTTAAAAACATATTAATCTCCAACAGGTGGATTAGATTGAGTGTTTTCACACCAGGAAGGATGCAAAAGCAGTTTCTCTGAGATCTGACAACAGTTATAATTACCGGGTGACGACTTTCCAAGTTTAATGGGTACGTTCATAACCATAGCAACTAAAAGTAAATGCCAAATATGCTACTTATTTATATCTCCCTTTGTTGCTGATAAAAAAAAGAAACTTCAACAGATGACTAAATTTATTAAAGAGACATTTCTGTAATGGTCTCTGCACTGATTCTGGCCTGATCGCTCAGTCCATACACCTGCTCTGCTCCACCCACAGCTCTGACCGCAGTCACCTGTTTCCATCAGTATTTAAACCCCATTAGACCAGTCCGCTGTGCCAGATTGTCTTGTGCCAACACGGTAAGAATAGTCCATTATCTCTAGAAATATCTGTTGTCTACCCGTTACTGACCCGATCTGTCTCCTGATACCGAACCTGCCTGATCCCTGTCTGACTCTGCCTGCCTTTATATCCTCTCTGCTCTGCCTCTGGATCCCTGGATCTCTGAGTCATTCTGATTGGACTGCCTGCTCCCCTCTCTCTGGATCACAAACTCGGAAAAGCTCAGCTTAACTGTCTGCCTTCCTCTCCTGGATCACTAACTGGTAAACATCACACAATCTGCCCGCCTTTCTGCCTGTTTGCTCCACTAAGATTCAGTCCTGCTCTCAAAGCAACCTGTTCAATTAACTGTTCAAATGTAACTGACCTGTCTTGGTTATATTCGGATCCAGTCTCTGTTTCATTACAATTTCGTAATTTTTCACTGAAAAATATCTTTAAAACAGCCTTTTTATTTCACCTTTTATGACTTAAACATTGTTGGGAGGACAGTTGCGTTGGATGTAGGAGCTTGCCCTGAAATTGAAGTTCAAATCGTCGGTTTCATTGTTGTTGTGTCTTTGGGCAAGACACTCCACCCGTATCGCCTACTGATGGCGGTCAGAGGGCCTGGTGGTGGCAGCGTACGGCAGCCTCGCTTCTGTCAGTGAACCCCACGGCAGCTGTTGCCACAATCTAGGTTGCCTACATTAGTATGTGAGTGAATGGGTCAATGACTGAATGTAGCGTAAAGCGCTTTGGTCAAGTATCCTGAAAAGTGCCAAAAAGCGTTACATAGGTACAGGCCATTGATTAGCAGACTGACACCTCTAATTCTGCACCTCTTTAAAGCCCTGAACACACCGAATTCGAATCTGCGTCCGACCAGACAGAAAATTATGTCGCACAAGGTTGTGGCATTTGGGGGTGAACACACCAGACATGATTTTCTGCAAGCAGGTATGCCTTTAAAGAGGAATGAATTATTGCAAAATCCCAAAAACAGATCTTGGCAGGAACCAGCAGATGTGTTTGTTTCATTGAAATGAAATACAGTGACGTTTATGGCATCAACCAGAAGCAGAAGGCTAAAGAAAGAACAAACATGGCCGCACCAGTTTTAGCTGGACTGAAAAATGTTGGTTGTATGTTACTGCCGAACTGATTAGGTAAGAGTTTTATCTAACAAATCTCAGATTATTGCCTCATCCAGTCCCACCAAGCAAAAATTGGTTGGAAAGACATTGAAAGTCATGATTACTGTTGGGATCTGGAGGCTTTGTCCACCTTCTCCACCAGAGAGCGCACAGGATCTCCTGAGGGCTAGAGCTGACTGCAACACCTGTCTTCCATCTGCTTATAAGGAGGCCCTATTTAAGGAGGAACAGCCTGACACTTCCCTGCCAGAGTGTTTGCCAGTAATGATACCAGCAAAACCTGAGCCTGCTTCTCTGATCTGTTTTCCCTGATTTTTGTGAATCTGCCTGACCCTGTTTCTTTCTCCCTCACAGATCCAGTCCTGTCAGATCAACCTGAAATCCTGGAGAATATCTCAGTCTGGAATCTGCCTGCCTGCACTCAGTTAGCCTCTGCCTAGCTCTCAGTCCTTCGCCTGCCTGCACTCAGTTCAGTCTCTGCTTGCCCTCAGCCCTCTGCCTGCGGACTAGCCTCTGGACCCTCAAGGTTCCCCCCCCTGCTGATCAGTTCCACCTCTGAGCAGGTATTTACCCCATCGTCTGATAAACGGCAGTTTACCTGGAACTCCTCAACCTCTCTGTCCTCCTCAGTGGGGATTCTGCCGTGACCAGTCTGACCACCCAAGTTCCAGTTCACATTTTTATAAACATTTTGTCAATAAACCTTTGAACTTTTTCCCTGCCTCCGAGTGTTTCTGCATGTGGGTTAGACATCTAAATCCCAATATGACAATTACGTCCAAATGACTTCTACATTTTGTTAAAAAGTGAAAAGCCGTAATTTTCAGATAGTTGAAAAGACCTTACAGCGTCTTTTCAATGTCTATTTTTGGACTAATGTGGGACAAAATCAGACCAACCATACACAGCCCAGTTTATTAAACTATTTCTAAACTAAATTAAGACTATGATGGACCGACCAAAAACAGTCTAAAAACCAACGTCTAAATGACATCTGGTGTTTGGAGGGGGTACTTATAAACCGTCCCACGTTGTTTATTGCTGCATTTTTCTTTTGTTTACACATAGTTTCTAAATTTTTTTTAATATCAAAATCCTCTATCTGGCCTGCTTTGTAGGTTGGTCATGAAGTGGCACTTTGCTTTGTATTTGTGTTGGCTGTTTTCTGTTTTTCATAATCTGTCCCACTCAAATGTTGGACATTGTTTCAATTTGTAGAAGACAAAAGTGAAAAAATCTGCTTAGATTGGGATCTGCTCCCGCTGCGTAGTAGTAGGCCCTCTATGGGACATAAAAAAAAATCGGATTAAGATAAAAAGTTGGACAAACCGCTGTGACCCAGGCTTCAGTCTGTAGCCTATTTTTCCTGAATGTACTTTGAGTCTGAGGTTCCTGCTCTGTTTCTGCAGACATGACGTGATGAATGGGTCCAAGCTAGCAAACAATCGAAGCGTTATATCCAAGATAAATTGAGTGAATTCTCATAACTGACCGGCATCCAGCTCAACTCAGACACCAATAGCAACAAAAGGTAAGGGGAAAAAGTTTTAAAAAAGAACCTTGTCAATTATATGAACGAGCAGTCGGGTGCCGCAACTCTGTTTTTTGGCCACAGGTGGCAGTATTAATAAACAACTCTTTAATGCCTCTTTAAGGGAAAAATCTAGTCAAATCAACCTGCCGCTTTTGACTAAAATTAGCCATTCTCATTTTTTAAAAACATCAAAAATATGATTACCATCAGTTCGACAGCTGAGTTTGATTTTCTTGGCTACATCTCTGTTTGACTACCAGCAGAGCTATAGAATAAACCTATTACCTAAATCAGGGATCCTTAACCCTGCTCCTCAGAGTCCACTGTCCTAAATGTTTCCCTGCCTCCACACACCTCACAATCTGATTAACAAGCATTTGATGGCTGCTGAGGAGGTAATGCAATCATTTGAATCAGTGCCTGAGTAGAGAAAGCAGTGAACCTTCCCAGGAGAGGCCAACCTTCCAAACAAACTTCAAGAGTTCATTTTATGACTAATTAAGGAGATGCCAAAATGTCTTTTATGGCAGAATTCCAATTAGAAGACAAGAATCCATCTTAAGAATCATTCTGGCCTAAAGGTGAAATTGCATTGCAAATACATAAACAGCATGTTAGAAATTAACCGCAAACACTAAGGCTACGTTCACACTGCAGGCCTTGATGCTCAATTCTGATTTTTTTGTGAAATGCGATTTGTTTGCGTTGCCGTTCATATTTCCAAATATATGCAACTTGTATGTGATCTCCTGTGTGAACTGCAGTCACACAACGCAAGTGTCCCGCATGCGCAGTAGAGGACGCAATGACATCACAGGCCAGCGTGCTCTTTTTTTCCGTAAGTAAACATGGATGGTAGTGCGAACATCTAGCAGTCTTTTCCAACCATAAAAACTCAATCTTTTCAATATGTTTAAACATAAATACCGCTCTCCGCATCATCATCTGCAAAGGTTGTTGTTTTTCTTGCCGTTTCTGTGTAGCAAGACCAAGAATAGTGATTTTTGTTGGTTATTAATGACGTTCAGGTCGGGTGAATCCGACCTGGCCGTTCACACAAAGGTCGCATTTGAAAAGATCAGATTCGTATCGAATTCAGGACCACATAGCCAAGAGGCCTGGGTCGCATTGGAAGAAATCGGAACTGTGTTGTTCCAACTGTCGTGAAAAGATCAGATCCAGGTCGAATATGGGCCAAAAAATCGGATTTGGGTCACTTCAGGCTGCAATGTGAACGGAGCCTAAAATCAGATGGGAAAACATTCAAATCAGCCTAATAAACAAAAGACATGCAAAGGAAAATTGCACTAAAGATGATTTGCCGCAGTTACAGTAAAATATAAAGAAATGAAGCGCAATTTAATTGCACATACAAAACCAGTTCAAACAGATACATGATAGTAGCATACAGACCAACATATTCTCATTATGAGTGCGTATGAAATCGTACGAAAAGTTATGTACACTATTTCGTACATTTTTGGACGTTTTTCCTCAAAAAACCACATCAGTGCGCATGCGCTGGCAGACAGAAAAAAAAAAGCAGATCTGCGGACAGACGTAAAAATGGGAAAAACAGTGCAATCATCACTTATTCATGTCTCTAACTACGTTGCTTGCTGTTTTATATCTTAGGGTTAGGGTTAGGGTCAGGATTAGGGCTAATTGTAATTTATATTCTATATTCGTGAATGGTGCGTCAGATGCACATGCGCATACGACGAAGAAAACGTCCAAAACGTGCGAAATTACGGTGCATAACTTTTCGTACGATTTCACAAGCACTCATATTGAGAATAGGTTGTACAGACAGACAACACACATGCAAAAGAGGAAATGCTACAACTATGACAAACTGAAAATTACTAGAGGGAGACAATCATCAAGGTACCAAACCATAGAGATTGCTACCAATTAATGCTTATGGACCAGATCTATTACAAAAAAACGAGGACGTTTGGAGGGAAGACAGAAAAAACAAGTTTTCTTTTCAATCTTTTATAAAACACTTTATCCCCTGGATCATTCTCTATGTCTTTACTATGGTTCTGGTCCTAAATGTGCTGCTGATCGTCTTCCTCTAGGGTTTTGGAGCACTTCTGGTATGTGGTGCTAGTTTGTAGCTTTTCTTAACTTGTAGTTGTTTTTTTTTTAACTTATTATTAAATTTTTTTTAATTTATCTTTTCACTTTTTTTTTTTGCTAGTCTCAGTTTTGTGTTAACGAGCCTTAATTGGGTGTTCGCTCGTTTAATTTTTGTGTTTGCTAGTGTTTTTGTGTTTGCAAGTCTTATTTTGGTTCTTGTTACTTTAATCTTTGTGGTTGTTAGTCTCACTTTTGGGTTTCCTAGTTTCATTTTGGCGTTTGCTAGTGCAATGTTTGTGATTCCAAGTATTCTTTTGTTTTTTTGCAGTAAAATTTTTGTGTTTGCTAATCAATTTTTTTTATTTGCTAGTTTCTTCTTTGTGTTTGCTAGTCTTATTTTTTATATTTTCTTTCCCAGCTTTAATTTTCATTACACTGTTGTAAGTACATAGCCACGAAATGGACTCTCTGAATTTAAACCATCTCCTTTGTCCTTTGGGGAGCAGGGGGCTGCCATTGTGCGGCACCTGGGGAGCAGTGTAGGGTTAAGGGTCTTGCTCATGGACCCAGAGTGGCAGTCTGTGCGAGCGGGGCTCGAACTCAGAAACCTCAGGATTCCAAGCTCTATGTCCTAACCAGTAGTTTGCTGTTCTGTCAGATCAGCATACTCATAGTCAATATGCATGCGCAAGACATCAGATTTGCTTTTATCCTTTTAGTTTTGCACGAAAAATAGACTTTAAACTACCTCAACTGGCTTGTATCCATTTAGTTGTGTAAAAACAAAAACAATTTAAGATTAGATCTTCATATGCTTCAAAAACACCAAATAGTAAGTAATTAAAAAGTTTTTTGATACATGACTAAAGGGATACACGCCCGTTGATGTGGTTTAAAGTCTATTTTTCATAGAAACCTAAAGGGATAAACTAAAGGGATAAATGGGTATTAACTATGGGTATGCTGGTCTGACCGGGTATGTTAATCAGACAGAACACCGCCTCACCCAACTTTGGTGTGCATTAGTTTAATTTATTGTTTGATGATCTATTTTTTGTGTTTACTTTTTGAATTTTCTCCTAATTGATGTATCCGCAGAGCATTTGCATCCCTTGGACACAATGTGGCACAACCAGTTATTAGGTTTAGATAGCTGTGTAGGGCCAGGTTATTTGGGATACGTTTTTTCTCTTCCACAAATAAAATTGTCTCATTGAGAGCCGTTTTGTTAGTCTGACAATGAATGACATTTTGGCCATAGCATGTCAGCACCAATCAGTAAAGACTAAAGCAAACTTTGGGACTAAATCCTAAAGAAACAGCAGCATGTATTAATTAACTGCTTCATTTTACTGGAGGACTTAAGCAGACCCCCAACACCTCTGACGGAACCGTGAAGCATAACAGGCAGCTCACACTCGCCCACATAAACGACATAACATGCTAAATATACAGCCGCTCCGTTTCTTTAATAAATAGCAAGAATGTGTTGATGTTCTAAATCAGTTTACATAAACGCTGTGAAGGCATGACGCACAGACACCACAGCATGGCGTTCAAATTTCCTGTTTCTGGAAGCTGAGCTGCGGGAGAAAGATGGCTGCAAGCATCAAATTGACTTATATTTAGTCCTTCAATATTGAGCAAAGTGAAGTAAACCTGAGGGGGGCAAAGTATCATGAAGGGTTATAAATATAGCCCGCAATCAGACCAAACTCTTTACCCACAGCTAAATTGCTATGGTTCAGCATTCAAACTCAACCATGAAGCAAATCTGAGCAATTTTCCATATGTTTAGTGCTTATAAATAGGAAATAGAGACAGAAATTTGGCTAAGAGGAAAACTGTTATTTAAATAACTATTTCAGTAAGTAACCCTATAGCTTTTAACTAGCAAAGTTATAGCAAATAAAGAGCTTTTTGAGAGAGAGAGACTGTGTATTCTGTCATTTACTGTAGCTACAAAATATTTCTGGTCAACATTTTTAAGAATTAGAAACCAGTTTTGAGTCTTTTGCAACTTATGTAGCAGAGGTCATGGATTAGTGGACCAGGGTCCGGATCCTGATTTAAAACATTTATAAATTCCTGCATGTTATCCCATGAAAGTGTCTAATTTCAGGTGATCCAAATGATCCAATGAGCTGCTGTCAGTCTGGGTTGCTGCTGCTGCTACTTTTAGACACA
>NW_015151089.1:89219-91168 GCF_000732505.1 Cyprinodon variegatus | reverse complement strand
TAAAAAATAAAAATGGATCCAGGCTGAAAATTAGCTCCTTGATATGTGCTTTAGAATGGCTTAGTCTCCATTCAAACCCAGGTTTAAAGCCTTGCAGGGCAGCATAAAGCCCACTGCCAACATTAAGACAGAAAAAAGAAAAGAAAATAACAGTCAGTTCAGGTGTTTTATAAAATATGTGAATCAGGAAATTAAACTATATATCATAATAAACCAAAATTAACAATTGTTTTTCTCTACTTCAAAAACAATTTAGATTATAAAATGGAAGAATTTTTCTATTTTTTCTATTTTTCATTAACTTGGATGCATAAACACCTCGTTTTATTTCAGTGTTAAATTCAGTTTAAAGTAACAGATTATAATAGAAAATGTCTCCAGACCTTTACTTTATTCGGACCACGCTGGTTTTTAATAGGTAGAGGTTGGAATACAGCTGAACTTTGTTTAACAGAAAAAGTCAATGTTTCATAGTATAAGGACTGTGAGAAAGCAGGGCTGCTCTGTAAAAAATAGAATCTCTATCTTTCTAGCTTTTAAGCAAATGTAACTTCTAGAAAATGTTGTGTTTAATTAGTTTTGAGTATGAGGGGCGTTCAATAAGCATTGCCTCTGACCTATTTCCAGATGTTTGATAAAGCTGACATTTTTCATGTGCAATTATCTATATTGCTATAGATCAAATGGCAACTTGCAGCTCTGAACTCATTGTGGTTTCTGATTTACAGGTGTTTGAAAAGTCTGAAAGGAAGCCTGTTGAGTTGAGCTGTGATCCGTGCTCCACGGGAGACTTTTGAAGAAATGACAGTAATTTCTGGTGATGATGGCCCATCACATAAAAATAAAGATACCCCGTATTCTCTTTCAGCTCTGTACCAACATCTCTGGGTTTTTTTTAGATTCACTGCTGTAATAATAAAGCATGCAATTCATAAAACTTAAACGGCAAAAGAGAAACTGAAAGAATAAAAGTTGAAAAAAATAACATTAAAAAATAAAACAGCACCAGCCAAAGTAAAAGAGAGACAGAAAGAAGCTGATGTTTAACAGTGCGATATAAAGCTGATACATTTTTTTTTTTGTTATGTTTTAAATCATTATAATCTGAATCGAAAGATGGAAAAAGTGGCTATATATGAGGATAATAAAACATTTCCTGGGTCTGCTGCCTTCCTGTCACTCCCCAGTGCAGCTCTGGCAGGCCTGTGATTATGTAATGACAGATTAATCATCTGGTGGGAAATAATCTGAGATTAGCATCAGGGCACCCCACGCCATCAAAGGGAGGGTTAGCGACGGGGAAATGAGAAGCGCTGGAGGAGATAGAGATGCAGGAAACAGATGATTTAGAGACGTTTCACTGAGAGAAAGATGGTTTTTAGCTCTAAGCCTGATAGCAGAGCCAGAAATCTGTGCATTAGTTTATAGTTATATTTAGGAGATCAGCAGATTATTTTGTTAATCTTTGCATTTTTTTTTTGGCTTCGTGTTTTGTTTTATTTGTGTATATTATGTTATTTGGATTCTCCCCAAATAGCCCAGCTCCACTAGTTCCTGAACTTCAGACAGATATTTTGTTTCCTGTCTTCCATTAAAGACAGACTGTTTAATCCAGGTGTGTCTAACCTCAGTAGCTATGATGACATTGGCCATAAACACCAGGATTAATGGATCTGTCCACTAATGAAAGACAGGAAACAAAGGAGCTGGCTGAAGTTCAGACAGTAATAGAGTTGGCCATCCCTGTCCCCACCCCATATGTTCTGTCATTCCCATATGGACGTAATTCACCACCTCTGAAACCATCAGTTCCCCTTTAAACCAGAGGGTGGCAGCAGGTTCAAATCAATATACTATATAAAATATAAATGAAATAAAAATCATATATATATAATCTGGAATTGATTTAGGAGTATCATATGTAAATAGATATAACTAACAAACCAGTT
>NW_015151089.1:84855-88504 GCF_000732505.1 Cyprinodon variegatus | reverse complement strand
TATATATATATATATATATATATATATATATGTAAATAATTGTAATCAGATGTCAGTTAGTAGGTTAACAACATATTTAGGTCAACATGTTCACCGAGTCGTGGATCCATTTAACCCTTCAAAGTCAAGTGCATCATATTTGATACATGAGTTTTTGATGACCTGCATCATCAGTTTGATATTTTTGTTCTTAAAACTCCCGATTTACACAATCAGACACATGCAGTAAGCAGAAAACATATAAAAATTATACAGAAAGTCAAGTCAAGTCAGCTTTTATTGTCACTTTCTTCAGAAATGCCATAAATTATCTTATTTAAAATATACAAAATGTAATTTTTTTTTATTTAATTTGTCAGAAAGTTTTTAAGGATGACATGTAGGCCTTAAAACGGTAAAAAGCTTAGCTTGTGTTTTTCTGTTTTATACGGCAATAAAAAGATGTATTTACCCTTAATTTGAGTAGGTAAACAAGATTATTTATAACTTGAAATAGGATAATTGGAGGTTATGCACTTGAAATAAGACAAATATTTTTTATATATATATTAAAAGCAAATTGTCTGATTCTATTGGGTTTCACTCAAATGACCTGGATCCATTTTTTTTTTTTTATTAAATAAAGCGGTGGAGGAAATAAAATAAAATGGAGCTCAGGAGCAGATCGTTCCTCCCAGACAGCGACTGTTCGACTTTATAACCATTACTGCTTTAAACAGACAGGTTTACATGGGTTCACAAACATGCTGTTAGTGGCAGAGGGGCATAGTAACTAATCACATTTATTAATTCAACCTTTTTAACAAAAAAACATAAGAATAGTTTTACTATATTGTACTTTTTTAAATATAAAATATCACAAATCTTACTTCAGTAAAATTTCTGGCTACTGCACCTATTGTGAGTTATTTCAATAATTGAAAATATTTTTGTTTTTGTTTTACTGTAACTATTAATTTTGTAAGTTTTATGAATAATATAATGTATTATAAAGTGTTTATTCCATCTAGAATTATTATTGTTTAATTAATGTATGTAAATATGTAGTATATATTGAATCTCATACTTGAAATAGCAGTATTTGTATATAACTTAAGATTTTTGTTAAATTTTACATCATTTTTTTAAATATTAAACCAGTTGTTATGATCAGATCAGTTACTCAATACTTGAGCAGCCTTTTTAAAAAATACTTTTTTACTTCTTACTTTTTTAATTCTTGGATGACTACTTTTTTTTTTTTACTGGATTAAAGATAAGATAAAGTAGTTCTAGTCTTACTGCAGTTCAGTTTATTAGTACTCTACTCACTTCCAGTTAGTTGCAATGATTTTACTTTTTTTTTAAATCAAAATAAAGGGATAAATGAATATAAAGGGATAAATAAAGGGATTTTCTATTTTTCTATACTAAAAATGTTTTTAAAAACATCATAGCCTCTATTTTCCCAGTCTTATTTGCTGCATAAGTGTTTTACATGCTGCACTTTGCACATATTTTGCCAAAGATCTTATTTCGTTTATGTCTTCATCTCCTTCGGTCTACTTGAACCCTAATCGGCCTCGACAGATGGCTGCTTAAACTGAGCCTGGTTCTGCTGGAAATTTCTTCCTGTTAAAAGGGAGTTTTTCCTCTCCACTATCGCTACATGCATGCTTAGTGTAAGGGATTCCCTTCGAGTAAAACAGTCCTCACAATCAGCTGGTTTTCCTTACATAGAAATGTTTAGAAGTACACGATTGTGTGACGTGTCTCTCCAGGTTGAAGTGTATATAAGTATTGAAGTGTATATCCCAGTAGTTCACTCTGTTAGCGTACAGAGTTTCTCTGAAACCATATTTCCACATCCTCTTGGTGTATTATTATTATTTTAATGCTTTGTTTTTGGTTAAGCTATTTAGTGAAGTGTAATTCTGAAAGGGATCCGTTTGGAACAGCACTGAGGATACAGTATAAATGTTTGTGTTTACTGAAGAAGAAGCTAAAGCTGCTGAGCAAACATCCTAACTAAGACTGATGAACTAGTGATAGTGATGCTCAGGGTCGGCTTTGCTGACAGGTGACAAACGCAGCTTCCTGAGGCACCATCTGCTGGACAGGGTGAAAAATTGAAAAATAAAAAAGAAGAGAAAGAATGAAATGCATGTACTGTACGGAAGAGGATTAGGGCCACTGACAAAATAGAAAAAAGGATTTTTAAATATTATTTCAGTTTAAAATGGGGAAAAAAGTCAGAATTCTGACTAAATTCTGACAGCCAACAAACATCGTAGCTTTGTCTAGAGACTAAACTAGCTCTCCTGTTTTAATCACCTTCCGCTCTTCCATTAATTAAATAGCATCACCAGGGACCCCTAGGGCACATAAAAAGTCACCTAATTTCGTCATTTTTCACCAATGTGTTACTGACCCTCTGAAACAACTCATATCTTTGTCAGTGAATCTGAGTGCTCCCACATCTTTTCCTTTGGGTTCCCATCTACATTAGGATCCAAAATTCTGAGATCAAAGTTAGCATTCTTAGAAAAAAGTCAGAATTCTCGATTAAAGTCCGAATTTTGAGAAAAAAGTCAGAATTTTGAGTTGAAATTCAGAATTCTCTGAAAAAAGTCTGAATTCTGAGATTAAAGTCAGAATTGTGAGATGAAATTTAAAATTCTGAGAAAAAAGCCTGAATTCTGAGATCAAAGTGAGAACTCTGAGGAAAAAAAGTAAAAATTCTGAGATTAAATTCAGAAGTTCTGAGATTAAATTCAGAATTCTGAGGAAAAAGTCAGAATTCCAAGATTAAAGTCAGCATATTGAACTGAAATAACATTTAAAAATCCGTTAACTTTTTTTTATTCTTTCAGTGGCCCTAATCCTCTC
Source organism: Cyprinodon variegatus (assembly GCF_000732505.1). NCBI lineage: Eukaryota > Metazoa > Chordata > Actinopteri > Cyprinodontiformes > Cyprinodontidae > Cyprinodon > Cyprinodon variegatus. The sequence continues at coordinate 85,636 of NW_015151089.1, read as the reverse complement.
CCGTAGTATTGTGCTGTTAGGAAGTCCAGGAAATATTTCACAATCTTTTCCAACTTGGTCCAGACCAAAATTGAAAGCTTAATAGGAGAGATTGTGTAAGATTACATTGATGGCACATTGTGTTATAATGTTTATAATTATAACGTTGACCAAAAATGGAAAGTAAAAAATATCTTTATAATGACAATTTGACATTTTATGCTGGTCTTGATTTTGTCCTTCACCCCAATGACATTTGCAAAATGTTTGACTATTTTAATAAGTTAATTTGATCTGTTAATTCTCCCTGACAACAGAGGTTATGTGAGATGGTGTTTATGTAGCTCAGACAGGAGCAGCAGGAAATCCGGAGGAGCTGAGGCCTCTGGAGCAAAGGAAGCACAGCGGGTTTGGAGGAGCTCCCCATGGAAACGGCTCAGAGCGCGTAGAGAAGGTAGCAGCTTTCCAGAGCTAACGCAGGAAGAGAGCAGAGAAGCACAGCGGCAGATTCAGAAAGACCCACTTTCTGAATCTGAGCTACAGGGTTAGAGCTCCTCTAACCCTACCCCTAACCCTACCCATCAAAGTTAGGGGGCGGTTATCTAACACCTGATTGGTCACCCTGCACATTAAGGCGAAGCAAATCGATTACAGAGACTCGATTCGCGTTAACCCCGCCCCCTAACTTTGATGGGGGAGTTTGACAGATTCTTTTAATGGTTTCGATGCACTGCGACACAGGACCATGAAATCATTAAATGCACACTGAAATAATTATATATATATTTTTAATAAAATGAAA
>NW_015151089.1:81402-84569 GCF_000732505.1 Cyprinodon variegatus | reverse complement strand
GGTGAGAGCTAGTGGTTGAAAGTAGGGGGTGCATTTGGATTGGGCCTGAATTGCTCTCTGAGTAAAGCCAAAAACGATTTGAAACAGCAAATAAATAAAAACAATAAGTGGAAAAGGAGTATTTTATGTATTACAAACACAGCTGTTTATATTTAGATTAATGAATGTATTTTTAAATTGCCATTAAAAATGCGATTTGAAAATACATTTTCAAATTGTAGTGTTTAATAATGGGTTCATTAATACAATCTGTTTTTTCCAATTTAATCTAAATTGTGTAATAGCATCATGCTTTTTAAATGGAAAATCTAAAAGGAAAAGTTAAATGTTAAATCTAAAATTATTCTATTTCTTTTTGACTGACTCTTCTGGTCCTCCGTACTTTCAATCTTCTTCCCTTGGCTTCTCATCAAAATTTATAATCCTATTTAAGTTTCTCCGGATTGCATTAAGAGCCTTGGGTTTTTAGCAGGCTCTCTAAATGAAGGAAATAGTAGTCAGGATTACCAAGTAGAACCGCAAAATAAGAATGTGGACATGTTTGTGTTCCTTATAAGTGTTGCTGTTTTTCTTTAATAAGATGCAATTTGTAGCTGACTAGCTACACAGCTTTCCCAGAGCTGTACATCCAGAATGTACACACTGACTCATGCACGCTCAGCATGCTCTTACGCCACATACAAAACACAGGTTTCCACGCAGCGTACTGCAGAAAAAACACACCAGATTCTCCAAACCACGATAGATTCAGATGACAATGCAGCAATGTCTGAAAAATAACTGTCCATTCAGCACCTCAGATGTCTCTTTGGGGAGTTAAACTCAGCAGAAATTAATTCTTTAATGAGATTTGCTTTGGCACCAAGGGAAGATTCTGTGTGAAAAATGTTTGTAGCAAGGTATGGCGTCCACTAAGCCAAATTAAGGACTGTTAGAGTGGATTGCTGTGTTTGATCCTATTATGATAAATCATAACTAAATGTCTCCTCTTCATGGCAGAGAGGTTTAAAACAGATATCAAACATCTTTTGCAAAAAAAGTCCTGCTGCCTGCTTGGAGTCTTACAGATTGAGGATGATTTAAAAAGTATTGCACAATAATGACTCCTGCCTTTAAGCCCAAAACTTTGCACTGATCTGACAACGTATACGTAACTACAATTTGCAATGACTTAAAATGAATCGTTCAAAATCAACGCAGGATGTTGAGATATGAATGTACAGGAAACAAATGAGGGATAAAATGTAGCTTACTTTGACATCCGCCTTCTTGTTGAGGAGACTCTTGGCTGCTGCAGAGAGGCAGAACGACACACCCTCAGATGGAAGAGTACACATCATAAACATATGTGTCACCACAACTCCTAAAGTTTGCTCACAAAGATGCACATGCAGTTATCCATGCATGCACAGCAAAAAAAAGGAGAAAAAAACTTGCTTAAAAGCAAGATTAAAATACAACAAATAAGTGTTAAAAAAAAGAAAAAAATCCTCTCGTTAAAAAAAAATAAAAAAATCACCCAAAAACTTACTCAAACAACACATAGAAAATATATCCGTCCGACTGGCTCCTCCTAAACCTGATTTGCTGTTCAGAGCATTAGATAAGCAGTGGGCATCATCCATGAGGGGGAAAAAAAGTCTAATTCTCTATATAATCCTAACGCAGTCATACACAGCTGCACACACAGCAGCAGCTACTCGGGAGGATTAGGAATGGAGCTATGGAGGAAGTGGAATAGAGCTGCAGGTAAAGGATAATGGGTTGTTAAGCACTAGAGTAGGCTGGAGTTCATCGATGGGTGCAGGAGGATTTGAAGGCATATAAACACAGTAGGAAGCCAGAGAGCATTGCTCCGGTGCTGAAAGGCTTTTTCTGTAATAATAACAATGACAGAGAGACTAACAGGGCTGATGTTAATCCCTCATCAGAGTGACACCGAAGCTCTGTGTGCAGCTAGCATCCAACACGGCAACTTTTTACCCCTTTATGTTTAAAGCTTGACATTTAAATCCTGCATTTGGACAACTCTTCATGCATTTGCCTCCCAGTTCTATGGAGTGACTTTTGTTTCATTATTGTTGAAAGCAAAGAAGAAATCTTCTAAATAAAAAATTGTAAAGCAAACATATTTAGTAAATTGAGATTTTTTTTAAAAAGCGCTGATTGCTGTTTTCTGTAGTTTTTTTTCCTCAAATGTAATTATTAAAATAGTTTTTTTTTATTGTATTTTAAATCTTTTTTTTTTACATACTTTATATATATATTTTTTTTAATGTTACATTTTTTTATAATTTTTTATGTTCACATTCTTTCTATTCTTCTTTTCCAGATTTCATTCTCTTCACTTCTGGCGGTGGGATTTCCTCTGGATTGAGGAACAAAGACACGTTTCTATTGGTCTCCTTGACATTAGTAACAATGATTTTCATTGGTCAATCTGTGTGTCAAGAGCAACATTAGTATTTACCTTGAAGTAAAGAGAATGTGATCTGAGAAATGCAGTTTTAAATAATTCAGTTCGTAAAACTAAATATGAAAAGCTGAATTTTGACCAAAAAACCCCCGAAAATATATAATAAAAAAATATATATGAAAAAATAAAGTGGAGAAAAAATTATTGAAAAAAACAAATCCGACAAATTTAAAACCTTTTTTAATATATATATATATATATATATATAAAACATTTCTAAGTTTATATCAAGATTGGATATTTTCCAAATTTCCATTTACAAAAAGGTTTCTGTGCTTGCAACAATAATGGAACAACATTCACTCCATATATTCCTAGCATAATTGAAAAGAGATGAATAATCAATACACTCATCTTGAAGATGAGTGAGGAAGCTGCTTACCTTGGCAAGTATTTAAGATGCATTAGGAGAAAGATTTATAGAGAGATTAAAACAAGCCAAGAGAGGGTGAGTGATGCGACTCTGGAAGGTTATATTTGAACTGAGTGAGATCTGAGAGAGTGTCAAGTGATTTTACAGCCTTAAGGAAGGGATGGAGAGGAGGGTTCAAATGTTCACATCTGAGGTGGATTCACCTTGTTCCACGATGCCGGCGGTTGTTCCTCCCACCCCGCTGACAGCAGCCGGGGCCGTGGTCTGTCGACCCACTGAAACACAGCAGAGAGAGAGAATACAACATTTTTTACATGG
>NW_015151089.1:78931-81159 GCF_000732505.1 Cyprinodon variegatus | reverse complement strand
GTTTACCTTAGATAGAAAACTTTAAATCAATCTGACTGGATGATATGGTGAACTGTAAAGTGCCTTGATATGACGTGTGTTGTGAATTGGCGCTATATAAATAAACTGAATTGAAAAAACTGAATTGCACTTTGTGTCAAAACCCCAACATAGTAAAGTCTGAGACTGTTTGATATAAGGGGGCTCTAAATCGGGTCTAGCACCCCTAGTGGCTAAAAGTTACACAGTGCTGCTTTAAATAAAGATATAAAAAAAACTCTGGAGGAGCTGCAGGATTCTACAGCTCAATTTGGGAAATCTAAACGATAAAGGCTCAATAAATCCTGCTTTACAGCGTCAACTGCTTAAAGACCCCATAATATGGCATATTTGAAAATAAAAATATTAACTACTTTCAACTATTTGTGATGGGAAATTCCTCTCAGATTAACAACCTTTACCAAAAAAGCTCTCCTCTGGCTGAGTTGTTTTGGTTTTCCACACCCCGTCTTCCCAAAGGCCGTCCCCACAACCCGTAACCATAACAACCAGTCAAAGTTTGTAAAGATAGCTTAGGAGCGCGGAATGATACATTGGATAAAGTCCGGAGGTTGACCAATGGGCTGCTACAGACCACTGTGGACAGCTTATTTCCCCTTATGACATCATCAGGGGAATGCTTTTTAAACAGACCGTTTTGAGCTAAATTTAGCTAAGAGTTGGAGAAAGGCAATGATAGAAGTGAAAGGGTTTGTTTCATTTGTGAACCTCATACACAGGCTGCAAGACACATTTGACTGTTACAGAATGTTTATTCTGTAATTTTTGCTTAATAGGGACCTTTAAGAAAGATTTTGATAACATATGGTATTTGATAATACATGTAATATTTTGTGTTAAAATCTAAACATGTCAGACAAGCAGAAGTATTTAAATGAGATTGATGGTGACTGGAGCAGGTATGGAAATCCAAAACTGCCACATATTCAATAAATGAAAAAATGGCAAGATTTCTATTTGTAAATGTAAAAATTTAAATGTTACTTGCGATGCGTCCATTAAACAATAGCATACGTTTTTTATCCTGCTTTTTTATTTATTAAACTATTAAATACATATTTTTCTTGCTTCAAGAAAAGTTTGCATTTTTATGGCAGACCTCATTCAAAGATTGAATCTGAATAGAGGGGTAGGGGCCAAAAGTAGGGGAGAATCTAAAGGGCAAAGAAAGAGTAAGAAAGAACATGGAGTCATAATTAAATCTGCGTCCATAAGAAATAGGGGTGAAGAAAAAATTTATTTAAGCTCAAATTGCGTTTCTAACATTTAAAGACTCAGAATCGATTCTCGTTTTCTTTAAAAACGATTTTTTTTTGTGGGTGATCTGTTATATAAACTCCCTAATGAAATGTCTTATTTCAGGTGGTTTTGATTTAAAAAATGGATAAATGTGGTTTGTTTTCACAACGTAGTGCAATTATTAAGACGTGTTCAGCGACTCAGCTCTCCCTAAATCCTTCTGCTGATTGGTCTAATGATATCTCATTACCTCACAGTGTGTTTAGACTCAACGACAAACTGATAAGAGAATTACAGTCACCCAGAGCTTAGACTGAATGTAATGCTAAGTCACTGCAGCATGCTATGGCAGCCATGCTGGGCTCTGCAGACAGCTGCTCTTGCACCTGTTATAATCTTCTTTATAGCTACATTAGGATCTCAGCTGCATGTTGCTTCAACTCTTGAGCTCTTTACCTACATTTGAGGTTGATTTATATCTTTATTCCTCTAAGTAAGTGGTGAAATCATGTAACAACAGTTACTGAATGACGTTTTTCCAGCCAGAAATACTGCAACAGATTAAATGTTACCGTCTATTTTAGGAAAAAAGCCAAAAATTCAGAAAATTTCAACCAGTTGAAAGTAAAAACAAAGGCCCGTCATATGTCATAAATAATAGATTAAAAGTCCTAATTATTATAAGATGTAAAGTCATAATTTTGAACTTTGGTCATAAGTATGAAAGTCATATTTATGAGATATAAAGTTTTCATTTTGACATTAAAAGTCACAGCTGTGAGATATAGTCCTAATTAAGTCCTAATTTCAAGTCTAAAAGTCTTCATTTTAATCTTTAAAGTCATTATTATCCTATTTTAAGTATCTCATAACAAAATCCATCCATCTATTATTCAATCATCCATCCATCCATCCATCAATGCATCCACCCATCCATCCATTCATCCATC
>NW_015151089.1:75119-76197 GCF_000732505.1 Cyprinodon variegatus | reverse complement strand
TTTATTCTAACCGTTACCGTAAAACAGCTTTGTTTGAAGTGTTCTCACCTCCATCTCTGGAGAACTGACTCCCTGGACTAACTCTCTGTTCAAACCCTACACCCCTGCAGATTAACCAGCTCCATTCCTCCTATGCTTACTTTGAACTCCCTTCCAGACAAACCCGACCCCCTTTTTTCCTCCGCTGGCTTCTGGGAATGTCGTAAACTAAGATCCAACTAAAGGCTCGTTCACACGGCAAGATAATAATAATAATATTTCTGACAGATCTTTCCCTTCCGAGCAGCGTTCTTGCAACATAACTGATCCAACTAATATATTTGTTTTATTTTAAATGTCATAGTTATTTTGACATTAATAATCTTTTTTTACAATACCTCTACAGAAATATGTATATGTACATAAATAGAAATCATTGTTTTATAAATGTTAATGGGACCAAAATGTAAATTTTCTGCAGCGATAAGAATAACAGGTGGAAGCTCAGGACCTGGATGGTCCTATTAGCTCCATTATGTAGCTGAGAGATGTCTTCTTCTTGGTCTTACATTTCTCAGATTCAGACAAAACGAAAATGAAGCACAACGAGATGATTATTAGTCAAGATTTTGAGGTTTAGCGCCAATGTTGGAGCTTAGAAAATCACACTGTCACTGCTTTCCTTCTAGACAGGCAAGTTCAATGTTTTCCAAGTGGTTAGGGCATTGCGCCTCGGTCCCAGAGAGTTCAAGCCCCACTCTCACCAACTCCCACTCTGGGTCCCTGAGCAAGACCCTTAACCCCCACACTGCTTCCCCGGACGCCCCACAATGGAAGCCCACTGCTCCCCATGGGGATGGGTTAAATTCAGAGAGTGAATTTTGTTGCTTTGTATTTGTGACAGTGTAATTAATGACAGTAAAGTTGAATTCCATTCTATTCTAACAAAGAACATTAGCATCTGCAAACAGTACAATTGCAGGTTCAAACAAAAGCAGACAAAAATGAGTCCTAACACAACAGTGATTTTACAAGGCTTCCCAATGATTAAAATGTCTTAAATAAATAGTTATATTAAATTAGAGAATAGAATAACAAT
>NW_015151089.1:72396-74026 GCF_000732505.1 Cyprinodon variegatus | reverse complement strand
TGTAGAAGGCTTCCAGCCGTACATGTTTGAGCCCTTGCCTCGCAACGCTGCCAGTTCTGTCAGCTCTACGCCTGCTGAAGACACAGACGTTCATCCCCGTGAACACTGGGACGGAACTCAATGGGAAAGGAAATGATTCTCATTTCTCATTTCAACCGTTGCGTATATTAGCTGCGACATACAAAACAAGATGCTATGACCGAATAAATTTGATTGACAGATGAACGTTGATATATGATTGTCCGAATTTAGGTGTTCAGACTGACGTATAACTAACTGGCCTGCATAAGATAAAACACGGATTTTAATACAGGCTTTTTTTTTTATAGAAATGTTCTAAATTTTGAGACAATATTTTCTGATAAAGAGTACATTTATATACATGTTTAAGCCAGAATGATTTAACATTTAAATATGATTTCCCTACAACTGTAACTCAGGATAGTTCCTGCTTTCTAAAGGTAAAATGTTGTTTGGTTTAATCTGTTATTTTTTCTAATATGTTTTTTTTTTTTCAGTATTACATGACCAAAAGGAATATACTTGTTTTTTTTGTTGGTTTTATAATCTCGTACTGCTATTGGATTGTAAAACATCAGGTTCAGCCAGGATATGATGTCTCCTTGACCTATTTAGCGTTTTCACACCTTAAGTTTCCGCCTGGCGTTAAACTTCTTCAGGCACTCGACCGTCTCCTGTCTGTGCATCATGGAGGCCACAGTGGAGCGTTGCTGTGGGGAGACAGAAAGAGAGAGAGATGCTGAAAATAAAAGATCACAGAAGAGCAGCTCTGGCACTGACAGCTTTATGTGGGCAGAAGCTGCAGGAGAGCCTCTGCTTTGCACAACATGTTTAGTTGATTCTGCAGCTCCTGAGGTACCAGGCCTAAATGGAATCTGGCCAAAGTATTTTAAGTGTTTGCTCAGGTTATGAAGCAGTGCAAGCTGTCAGTAAATACAGCAATACGGAACTAAAAAGGTCCAAATTTATCTGAGGGAGAGATGGGAAACCACTGTTAGCAGCTGAATTTTAAATCAATTCAGAGCCAAACAAAAAAGAGAAACCTTCCTACAAACATAATAGACCTTCAAGAAGCTTTTATCGTTAATTGCTATCCCATCTTAAACTCTATGAGGGTTTAAACTGAAAGTATTAAATGTACACCTTAGGACAGGGCTTCCTAAAGTGCGGGTCGAGACATCCTGGGGGTCAACAGACACCAAGTGGGGTCTGAAGACGATTGTAATTTCATGCCTTAGGTAGATGCAGGGCAAAGTATATCAAAAAATAAATACATACATGTAACACGACATGAATACATGTAATATTTATTTATCAATCTAATACATTACTCAATTCTAAAATGTTCCAATAAATAATTTAAAAGTTATGAATAAAATAAAAACACTTTCAACTTAGAAGTAAATATGAGCTGAAGAAGTTATACATATTTTTAGGGAGTCGCAGTCTTTGTGCAACTTTAAAGGTTAATTGCCTCTATAAGCTCCATGAGTTAGTTCATGAGAGACTGATTCAGGTAACAAAAGCACCTGAAACACTTTCAGTGATACAAGAGTACAAAGAAACCGTCTTTTACTCCAGAAATAATTGTTGAAAATTGGGCTGTTTT
>NW_015151089.1:70316-71470 GCF_000732505.1 Cyprinodon variegatus | reverse complement strand
GAGCCTGGTTCTGCTGGAGGTTTCTTCCTGTTAAAAGGGAGTTTTTCCTCTCCACCGTCCCTGCAACCATGCTTTGTGTGAGGGATTGCTGAAGAGTGAATGACTCGATGTGATCAGTTGGTTTGCCTTAGATAGAAAACTTTGAACCAATTAATTTGAATGATCTGTTTGCATTGTCTCTGTAAAGTGCCTTGAGATGACATGTGTTGTGAATTGGCGCTATATAAATAAACTGAATTGAATTGAATATTTTAATGAACAGCAAGCTGAAGGTTGCTCTGAAAAGATTTACGCTTTTATCTTCTTCCGACACTAATTGTCCAGAATTAGCTGGCCTGGTATTTGCTCGTGTCAGAGATAAATTGCATGTTTGGAAACAGATGGTGGGAAGATTTTGGCAGCTCCCGTCAGATGTTCCGAGACCCCTAATTAGTCCTTTACAAACTAGTCAGGAGAAGGTGATGAAATATTGCAATCTGTCAGCAGTAGCAGGACTCTGGGTGTGTGAGTGCTACTTACGCAGACCCATGGGTGCTTCAGAGCCTCCTGGGCAGTGATTCTCTTAGCAGGGTTGATCGTCAGCATCTGGTTGATCAGATTTTTAGCCTCAGGAGTCACGGTGTCCCACTCTGGAGAGGGAAACTAACCAAACCCATTCAGACACACACATACGTGGAATGCAGAGGCGGCCACATTTTTTCATTTAAAGTCAGAGATAAGCAGAGGAACAGGGAGCTCACATCGTAAGCTCCAGCTTTGATCTGCTGGTAGAGCTTGTGCTGGTCCTCGTCCCAGAACGGAGGGTACCCGACCAGAAGAATGTAAAGGATCACACCTACGCACAAATATACGTCTTTCTGAGTGACAATCTTTTTGGAAGAGCAAGGAGGCGGCTGTAGAAAGACACAAACAAAGAGCTTACCACATGCCCAGATGTCTACAGGTTTACCGTACGCCTCCTTCCTCAGTACCTCTGGAGACAAATAACCAGGAGTTCCTGCAAAGCCTGTAAACAGAAACAAAGTAGAAGTAGGGCAAAAGTTTCTTTCCTTTAGGGTTCAGTGATGAAGAGCAGGTCTGAGACACAGGATATAAGTATTATCTTCTGCTTTTTAAGTGATTTAAAACAACTGTCTAATTGGGTTTTTAAAGTC
>NW_015151089.1:62814-67823 GCF_000732505.1 Cyprinodon variegatus | reverse complement strand
TAAAACTGATATTTCCATTTTTTCTCCGTTTAAGAGCCCATCAATGCTGATTTTTTATGAACGTAAATACTAAACAAGAGAGGAGACAGGATGCAATGATCATAGGCTAGGATATATTTAGATCCAATAACCAAGACATACCCTGCTCTATAATATGCAACATCTAATGGATGAGCCACCACTGCTGTAACCAGAAACCTCGCGCCACACCCATAAAACAAATATGCTACAACAATGTTGATGGACCATCCTGAATTCAACATAGAACTTATGTTTGTAAAGAGCTCTCCAAGATTCTGCCTAGGACTATTCAGGTTCTGGCTGTTTGAATATGTGGTGCGGTCTTAATCCAGTGTGAAGAGGGGTTTAGTCAGCCGATGGGTGTGACTAAAACATTGGAAGCCTTCCGGTCCACTGTCTAAAATCGTTAATTAATTAAGGAAACAAAAGCACAGTATTCCAAAAAAAAAAAAAGAAAATTAAAAACAATCCACTGGACTTTGTTTCCAAGTTTGAAGATGTTTCGCTTCCCATCCAGGAAGCTACTTCAATTCCAAATTTGCTTCTTGGATGGGAAGCGAAACATCTTCAAACTTGGAAACAAAGTCCAGTGGATTGTTTTTAATTTTCTTTTTTTGGAATGACTATGACCTGGATGACCGAGAACCTTCACCAGGATAAAAGCACAGTATTAATACATCTCTCATGATTCTGCCCTTACTGGACTTTATGGTTCTGTTTAAGTTTTCTGTTTGATTTTTCAGTTACACTTTGATTTATTTAATTCTGTGTTTTCTAGTTCATTGCTTTTGTGGAAGCTCATTGGTAGGATTCTCTTATGACAGAAAGAAGGACACTTACGATTCACATCCTTTTATCCTCCGGAGGGGGGAAACATTTATTTTCCAATTAGAATTCCTACAGCTGTCTTAAACACTTCACACGTTCAGCGCTACATCGTTTTCCCCCAACTCTCTGTTTTATAGTCTCAACATCGCATTACGTAAATGCACATGCACAGGAGTATCATGTCGAAAACTTACTGGAATTCAACCGTGCTGGTCGAAGCCAGGGGTTGTTCTGACATTGACCAGAATGTTTATACAGATGTTCTCTGTTTATGCCAAACCTCCTCATATATCATATAATTGCGTACAAATCAGCCCTTAGAGACCTTGTTGTTACCAAGATTCATACTTGACCTTCAGCCTGTACTGTTAGGATTCAAACACCCTGTCAACTGCATCTTTTGTTGCTAAGTAAGTATAAGGCCACAAATAAGGATATATAAGGCAGTACAGCTGCTTCTATATTTGGCAAGGCAGCCAGATATCTACAATTTACACTTTCTTTTCTATTTAGTGTCATCCATGTTATTTTGTAGTTATATTTAAGCACTGTTGTAATTGTTGTTTATTCTCTGTTGCCCCCTTGTGCCAGTCCTTCCCCTAGCTCCCTTCTAGATCCTTCTGTCCACACCTGCTCCCAATCAGTTACTCCATTCATTGTTCTGTTTGGCATATATAGGCTGAATTTGAATTCATGGGCTGCGTCCTCTGAAGGCAAGATTCATAGGCTGATTACATCATAGCGTGACGCCAAGGCCTGTTCGGATTGGAAGACTCCTTATTATACAGCCTGCAAATGTGTCCTTCTTTTTGCTCGATTTGAAGGACGGTCTGGTGTTTCCTATGTAGCCTAGGATATATGAACAACAAGTCGGCTTGCTCCGGCTTGCTCTCAGAGGAAAAGGTGCAGAACAGAGGTGAATATTGGAAGTGCACTTTCTTCTAATACAAGTATGTGAATAGTTCTGTCTGAAGTTAAAGAAAATTATTTTTAAATGGTTATTGAATCAGATATATGGCGGGTACTCACATCTTTCTACCCCTTTTATATCATTACATTTGCTTTTATTTGTTCACGCTCTGAGAACAAGTCATCTTTATTCCACTTTGTTTTCTCATGAGTGTAGTCTTTGTTCACTTTAGAATAAAAAAAGATCATTTAAAAGCAACAGGCTGTTTCCCAATATGTGTACCTGTACGTTTCATGTGCTCGTGTACTCATGAAACATCATCAGCCTCAGGCCTAGTACTGTTCCATTTCACAAGAACAAGAAGGCCGAGAACAGACAAAGTCCCTGGATGTTGTTCTTGCCCCTCCCTCTTTACCCAGCATTCATTAAAGTAGACTCGTCCGTTCTTGAGTTTGACAGCTGTCCCAGCATGCACTGCAGCAGCAGCAGCTTTCAGTGGAGCGCTCACAGAGCTCAGTGTTAAGTTAAAAGTTCTCTTTTCTGTTGTTGTTCAATAAAAGTACGTTTTAAGATCATTTGAGGTGAACATTATACTTTTAAGCGTCACTATATTAGCCTCCTGAGACCATCCTGATCTCGCGAGCTTTCGAGGTTTCACTCGCAGATCAGTCTGGCTACTTTCCGTTAAAGAAAATTTGGAGCCGTTCACCAAACGAACATCCAATCAGCGTTGGTTTTGAGGCGGGTTGAGGTGAGACGCAACGAGAAGCGCGACAGTTCAGTCTAAAGAACATGGCGGCTTCAGCCGATGAAACTAGCGTTAGCGTGTCTATCAAGCAAGGTTTATCGGAATTACAGAGTATTTCTTCACTGAAAGAAGAGGAAAAGATGTTTTTGCTCTTCTCCCGACTGGTTTCGGCAAGAGTTTGNTTCAGGCTGACGTATCACTAACTGGCCTGCAGAAGAAAACGAAAAAAACCCAAACCAATTTTAAGATAGGATAAAAAAAAAAAAGAAATGTTCAACATTTTGGGACAATATCGTCTGATAAAGAGCACATTAATATACACGTTAAGCCAGAATGATTTGACGTTTAAATAGGATTTTCATAGAAGACATAAAAAAAGATTCCAGTATTTTAAAGTTTATAATGTTCGCTGACGATACAAATGTGTTTTTTTCTGGAAAAAATATGGACGAAATAACAAAAACGGTAGAAAAAGAGTTGTAAAAGCTTATTTTACATCCAAGTAGTATGCAATTCTTCATATATACACGCACACATCAATTTCAAACAGATGGTTTTGGTATGGTAACGGTATTGGCCGATACTGCACAGCCAGGTATCGGGTATCTGGGCCAAAAAAGGGCTTCAGCGCAACACTTATCATCAGCACAAACTAAATTCTGTTTCCCAGAATTTCCCGGGTTGTAAACATTGGTGGTGTTTCTATTACTTGAACTTCAAAAATTGTTATATTTCATTGGCAACCATATTTTCTGTCACTCTGTACTTAGCAGTAGATGTGACGTGGACATTCCTGTACAGATGGCAGCGGCCTCACACTAAACAAATGTATAAAACTGATATTTCCATTTTTTCTCCTTTTAAGAGCCCATCAATACTGATTTTTTATGAAAGTAAATAGTAAACGTAGCCGGTTTGTGAAATCACTTTGGTCGGAACAAGAGAAGAGACAGGATGCAATGATCATAGGCTAGGATATATTTAGATCCAATAACCAAGACATACCCTGCTCTATAATATGCAACATCTAATGGATGAGCCACCACTGCTGTAACCAGAAACCTCGCGCCACACCCATAAAACAAATATGCTACAACAATGTTGATGGACCATCCTGAATTCAACATAGAACTTATGTTTGTAAAGAGCTCTCCAAGATTCTGCCTAGGACTATTCAGGTACTGGCTGTTTTGAACATGCGGTCTTAATCCAGTGTGAAGAGGGGTTTAGTCAGCCGATGGGTGTGACTAAAACATTGGAAGCCTTCCAGTCCACTGTCTAAAATCAATTCAAATAAACAAAAGCACAGTTTTCCAAAAAGAGAAAATTAAAAACAATCCACTGGACAGTGTTTCCAAGTTTGAAGACGTTTCGCTTCCCATCCAGGAAACTACTTCAATTCAAAGTTTGCTTCCTGGATGGGAAGAGAAACATCTTCAAACTTGGAAACAAAGTCCAGTGGATTGTTTTTAATTTTCTTTTTTTGGAATGACTATGACCTGGATGACCGAGAACCTTCACCAGGATAAAAGCACAGTATTAATACATCTCTCATGATTCTGCCCTTACTGGACTTTATGGTTCTGTTTAAGTTTTCTGTTTGATTTTTCAGTTACACTTTGATTTATTTAATTCTGTGTTTTCTAGTTCATTGCTTTTGTGGAAGCTCATTGGTAGGATTCTCTTATGACAGAAAGAAGGACACTTACGATTCACATCCTTTTATCCTCCGGAGGGGGGAAACATTTATTTTCCAATTAGAATTCCTACAGCTGTCTTAAACACTTCACACGTTCAGCGCTACATCGTTTTCCCCCAACTCTCTGTTTTATAGTCTCAACATCGCATTACGTAAATGCACATGCACAGGAGTATCATGTCGAAAACTTACTGGAATTCAACCGTGCTGGTCGAAGCCAGGGGTTGTTCTGACATTGACCAGAATGTTTATACAGATGTTCTCTGTTTATGCCAAACCTCCTCATATATCATATAATTGCGTACAAATCAGCCCCTAGAGACCTTGTTGTTACCAAGATTCATACTTGATCTTCAGCCTGTACTGTTAGGATTCAAACACCCTGTCAACTGCATCTTTTGTTGCTAAGTAAGTATAAGGCCACAAATAAGGATATATAAGGCAGTACAGCTGCTTCTATATTTGGCAAGCCAGCCAGATATCTACATTCTACACTTTCCTTTCTATTTAGTGTCATCCATGTTATTTTGTAGTTATATTTAAGCACTGTTGTAATTGTTGTTTATTCTCTGTTGCCCCCTTGTGCCAGTCCTTTCCCTAGCTCCCTTCTAGATCCTTCTGTCCACACCTGCTCCCAATCAGTTACTCCATTCATTGTTCTGTTTGGCATATATAGGCTGAATTTGAATTCATGGGCTGCGTCCTCTGAAGGCAAGATTCATAGGCTGATTACATCATAGCGTGACGCCAAGGCCTGTTCGGATTGGAAGACTCCTTATTATACAGCCTGCAAATGTGTCCTT
>NW_015151089.1:59743-61707 GCF_000732505.1 Cyprinodon variegatus | reverse complement strand
TGATCTATCAATTGGCTCCTCTTCTTCGTGGCTCTGTTACGTCATATGTGTCGTTGATCTGACTGGTTTATTTGGCCCGTCTATCACCAACATAGGCCAATCAGCTAACCAGTATTTTCGCCCCTTCCCAAAATTACTTCAATGGAAGGTTTCCAGATGGATATGCGAAGTCAGGTTATCACTATATGGTCCATTTACCGATTTAATGGGTAATTTAAAAAAAGATTTCCAAAGTTGAGAGGACCGTGGCATCCGGGCGAGTTCTGAGGCTAACGGCTGCCAGGTCTAACTGCAGCCCGTCTGCAGCAGCCCTCTGCCGTGTGTGAAGGATGGCTGGCTTTGATGGTTATTTTTTTGTTTTCATTTGATTTGTGTTTATCTGACTGTGTTCATTATTATTTCCCCACTAAATGAAAAAGTTAGAATTTATTATTATCTAGAGACTATTAATAACAGGAGTTGAAATTTAGCTCCAGACGAGAGGAGCGTGTGGTGATGTCAAGAGTACTGTTCTGTTCCAATTCAACCATATTTATTCTGCGTGCTCCCGTTCTCGAGTCCAGACTTTCCTGAGTTTTTCTCGAGAACATACTTGGTGAGGACACCAGTCCATGGCCACAGTTTTGAAAAGTTCGGTATTAGTTATTTTCCTGCCTTGTGTGTCAATTCTCACGGTTGCTAGGCGACAGAGTGTACGAGCGGTGAAAGCCACGGAAGGCTGGACCTGTTTGAATTCACAGCCAAAACTCTTCTGGCCTCCTTATTTTCACAGACCTCAAAGTATCCGGTCCAGATAGACCGGGTCCTTGGAGGATGCATCCTTTAAAATCGAAGACCCCCATACTGCTCTGTAGTTACTGTTTGCCGGATTCTCCTCATTCCTCCATTACTCCGGATTATTTCTCACTAGGGTCTCCTAGTTTTTGGTTCCTGAGTTTCTTGTCGATCGGTTCTGGATTTTTTTCTCTGGCCAGAAGTTCAATGGCAAATCCTCCCTCCTGTTGGGATCTGGAGGTCTGTCCACTTTCTCCACCAGAGGGCGTACGAGATCTCCTGGAGCCTGAGCCGATTGCACCACCTGTCTCTCATCTGCTCATCAGAGATCCGTATTTAAGGAGGCGGAGGACTTCTCTCCAGTGCCAGAGTGTTTGCCAGTAACGGTTAGCAAGCCTGAGCCAACCAGCCTGTCTGAAACTCTGACTCCTTGAGAACCTGAACCTGATCTGTTTTCTCCTCTCTGCTTCCTAGATTGAATCTGCCAGTAACCTGAAACCCTGAAGAGTTTCTCTGCCGGAGATCTGCCTGTCCGTTCTCAGAAGAACTCTGGAGAACAGTTTCTGTCTAAGACCTGCCTGCCCGCTCTCAGAAGATACTGGAAGGAAACTCTAATCAGTGATCTGCCTGCACCCAATAGCTCTGCCTCAGCCAAGCCCTCAGCCTGCCGACAGCCTCTGGACCCTCAAGGTTCCCCCCCTCAGCCGCTCAGCTCTACTCCAGAACAGGTACAGCCCTGCACGCTCTCATCCTGCAAATTACCTGGACCTCCACTAACCCCTCTGTCTTCCTCTGCAGTGAACCCACTCGTGACCAGTCCAGTCCCTTCCTGGATCTGATAAATCTGTGTACCTTTTCAGAACCCACTCGTGACCAGACGAGTTCCCCTCTTGAACCTGATCATAAAACTTGTACATTCATCTTTAATAAACCTTTGAACTTTTCTCCTGCCTCTGCAGTGTTCTGCATGTGGGTTAGACACGTTAAACGAAACATGACACCTCCTCAAGTTGGCAATCCAACGACAAATCCGTGGAGGATAATGAATCCGAAAGATGAAATAACTCTTTTTTTAACTTTTACCCGATGTATTCCAGCATCCAGCTACCATGCACGTGGGCATTGTCAGTTTCACTATAGCTCTGGTGAATTTCAATGGTGAAGTCCTCTGGAAATCTTCAATAATTGTT
>NW_015151089.1:57556-58618 GCF_000732505.1 Cyprinodon variegatus | reverse complement strand
TTTTGTATCTCTGCTTCTGTCTCCTTGAACCCCAGTCGGCCTCAGCAGATGGCCGCTCACAATGAGCCTGGTTTTGCTGGAGGTTTCTTCCTGTTAAAAGGGAGTTTTTCCTCTCCACTGTCGCTACAAGCATGCTTAGTGTGAGGGATTGCCTTTGAGTCGATGCAATCAACTGGTTTTCCTTAGATAAAAAACTCTGAATCAATCGATCCGGTGAACTGGAAAGTGCCTTGAGATGACATGTGTTATGAATTGGCACTATAGAAATAAACTGAATTGAATTGAAGGCTTGTCTATGAAAAGCTAGTGTGAATGTTTTACCAGAACCCAAGAAGCTAAGCAATATTTCCAAAGATCACAGCACTATGTGCTACTCAAAAATAAATGACAAACAGGCAGAGCTTTTATTTTGGCGCATCCTTTTTCTTTGACACAGTACCTTTGCTCTGGATCAAAACTGTTGAGTAAATTCAGAGCATGTGTCATTTTCTTTCCGAGTATTTTAAATGTATTACCTTTTTATGTTTCTTTACCAAAAAAGGAAACCATAAAATACATATTTCTTTAATTATTATACAATAGAGATGCTGCAGAAACATATGAGAGCAGACAGTGGGAAAACGAAAGCCTTCAGTTTCACCTCTTCTTAAAGGGAAGAACATTTGACAGGGTGAGGCTGTCCTCAATAAAAGCATAACTGAGTGCTCCATCAAAGTCCTTGCAGACTTGTAAATCTAACCCAGTGCCAAGAGCTTTAGGGAATAAATCTTGAAGCTGAAAATGAGGAATAGGAGGAGAAGGAAGGCTGGTAGCAGATAGTATAGCTTCTGTTCTGTTAGTGCAGGTTTTTATTCCCCTTAAAGGTTGTTCTTTTTACTTAACAAAATGCCATGCTAAAGGATGGATATCATTCACTTCACAACTCACATTTAATTCAATACAAGGGTATCCAATTTAGCAGCCATTTATGCCCAAATTTAGTAAATACTATATAGTAAAATATAGTAACCCCTCACTCCTGCCATCTTCCGGCAGTGACGTCACGGTGCGCCCGCAGCCGGG
>NW_015151089.1:43628-56086 GCF_000732505.1 Cyprinodon variegatus | reverse complement strand
GTATCTGTAAATCTCAATAAACCCACCAAAATTCACCTCTGCCAACTTGCCTCTGCTTTTGGGTCCTCAACCCAACACCGCTTCTTGACAGATTTGAGATATTTTTATACGGCACAGCCAGGTATCAGGTATTGGGGCCAAAAATTAGCATCGACTGGGCTTAGGTGACCTCCTGCCATCATCGCCCATCATCTCATTGTTGCACCAGCTAGTTTGAAGTATTTCTGCTGTAAAATAGCAGTTTATGCATGCTGCTGTGTGTTTATGTGTATGTGTCTGTTACTTACCAAACCAAGCCTGCTGCTCTCCTTGAACCTCAATAGCCAGTCCAAAGTCGGCCAGTTTCACAGCTGCGTTCTTACACTTGCTGGCCAGCAGCAGGTTCTCCGGCTGCAAGCGTGACAAAAAACATGAGCAGTCACTTCAGCACTGCTACGTGTATCGATAGCAGAGGGAGTCGGGATCTGTAAAGCAAAGCTTCAAACTGCTTAGACAATTCAGTGGTGAAATGACTGAGGTTCATTTTGGCTGCCTTGCAAAAGTATTTGTTCCCTTTGTGCAATTTCTACACTAGCTCCCCCAAAAAACACAGTTTAATTGTTTTTTCTGTTTATAAAATTAATATTTTGGTACACCTTTGTCTGCAGCTCATTTTACTTTGAGTCTACATGTGTGAAATGTAATCTGAGTATAAATGCAGTTTTTCTGTCATTAACAAACAGCCTCATGAAGACCAAGAAACACAGCAGACACGTTAAAATGATTTCCTCAGGCAGGAAATAAAGAGCTGATCTGAGTTCTTAGGCAGGGATCAAATTCTAAATTATCCAGTGAGACCATTTATTAGAGGCTACAAACAACAGCAGGTTCAACCTTCCAGCAGATTGGAAGGCCTAAAGATACAGTCAGAGCTACATGTGTTAGGTTGGCCTAGTCAAAGCCCAAGCATAAATCTGAGAGACATAGAAAGATTTAAAGAACATGTTTTGTAAATAGATTTTTGATGAAAAAAAAAATAAATTCCAGGAACAAAGCTTAAAAAAAAATCAGAATAAAAAATGTTCTGGGAGCAACTTTGTGTTTTTTATTCAGATTTTATTAAATATATATATTTATATTTTTCAGAAAGAGTATTATAAATTGCATTGTTTTAAAGTCGTAGGGAAGCGGCTGTTCCAACCGTTTCATTTCTGATTTCTCCCGAATGGTGCACAACTTTACACGAGTGAATAAAGTGAATGTGATTGGTCGATTATCAAGGATCGTAGCTAACTAGTTAGCAATGATAGTGGGTTCCCAATGGGAAATTCCATTGGGACAAAGTAGCACTTAATAGGTGACTTTGCAACGATACTGTCAAGGAACGCTATGGACAGAGGACCTGCTTCAACCTTGTTTCCAATAAATTGGCAGATCTCTTTGCAGTCTATTCAACACTGTTGTACAAGCTTGCCACTCGATTGGTTTTCCCCGGTGTAATCTAAACGTTCCCTCTAACTTTCTGTAATCTTTCTGCCACTGAGAAAGCTTGATTTAAACATTGGAAAAGTAGTGTACAGTGGTGTAGTACAATGGCTAGTCACATGTTTTTTTTGCACAAACGACAACAATAGTCCAACTCCATGATCTCAACATTACAATTTGATATGATTTCCCCACGACTTTAAAGTTGGTGCTTTAAAGATCACATTCTTTTCACTTTAAGCTCAATGCCAACCCTCGTTCTTGACCAGTACAAATGGTGTGGCTAACGTCCATGTAGACCAATACAAATCTCTTTAAAATGTCTTTGCTCCAGAGTTAAAGAGAAATGAAGAGATGTGATCTCTAAACCGCAATTTGAAAAAACAGAAACATTTCTTAAAATGTTACTGGAAAACACAAAATCTTTCACAAAATAAAATGATAGTAAAAATACGAAAGAAAGATTTAATATTAAGTGGATAAAATAAAGAAATAAAAAAAAACCTGTGAAAAAAGCAAATTTACTCTCAAAACTTTAGTTTTGATTCAAGCCTTTTTTAGTTTAATTTCTGGACTGCATTTATTTTTAATTTCCTTTTACAAAACATGTTCTTTGGAATTCACTCCGTATCGATGCACCCCATATAGCCTGACTGAGCTGTAAAATCAGGCACAATTTTCACTCTATAGATCTGCAAAGCTGGTATACACATACAGCTAAAGATCTAATATGAGTTAAGGGTGGTTACAAAAGTTAAAAACTCCCCTTTTACAATTTTTTTTTTTGCAACAGATAAAACAAACAAACCAAAAAGAACCTCACAATTAGGACATCCTTTACATCAGTGCAGCAATTAAATCTAATTAAGTTTCAGTGGTTTGGGTACTTTTGCAAGGCGCTGGAATGTTTTGATTTCCTCCTGTTGGACGACCAAACTCACACCTGCACCCGAACCAGTGAGTGTGGTTCCAGTGCACGTCTGAGTGTGAACCTCTGATCTCCTCGAACATCACCAGCGTGAAAAAACAACTTTCTGAACTTCGACTGAGAGCTAACAAAGCATTTTAACCTGCTATCGCATATAATCACTTTCCAAAACAGAGTTAGCATAGAGTTCAGCAATTTAACAGCAGCTTTGTTACCTTGGCAACAGGAGATAAGAAAAGCCTGCTAAGATGTCAGCTTTCTGTACTTTATATGGTTTTATATGATAAAGTGTTATAAAATAAGCAAACCCCTTTTAATTGTAGAATACTTTTGGTTTGTCTGATTGTTCTTAGCTTCATGTCATCCTTGTGGCCACTCTATTTGTTTATTTCTATGATAATTTGACATTCTATGAGAATTGTCCTCATATATGTGTTTTTTTCTTCATTCATTTTCTCTGTCTTTATACCAGAACAGAATCTGTTCATGTCCTCTTCAGGCACTGTCTCTGTTTTTGTTGTAGTTGTGTGAATGCTGTAAAGCATTCATTAAAATTAACATATGATTTCACACTTTAATTTGGATTTAATACCATCTTCAGCAACATTTCACTTCCTACTCCTTTTATTCTTCAACCAGATAAGATTCAAGTTTGTTTTTTTTTTTGCTATTTTTTTTTTGCTGTTTCTGCTATTTTATAAAATTTCAGCTTTTTTTTTTTTTAATTTTGGCTTGATTCTGCTCTCTTTCTGGACAAGCATTAAGCTTTTCTGTTTGCTGTTACTTCATAAAATATCTGCCATGTTTCTGCTTGTGGCTTCCACTATTTTTTGGAAAGTTATTCAGCATTTTGTTTTCTGTTAATTCAAACCATTTCAGCAGTTTTTGCTTTAAATTTCAGCTTGTTTTTGCCATTTCAACTGTACCGTTTACAGTTTAACGTACAACATTCACACTGCATTTTCGTAGGAAAAGCAACTTTTTCTATTTTTCATTTCACCTTCTTACAGCCGGGAACTTATGGAGTGAATTCTGTTCCATTATTGTTGAAGGCAAAGAAGACATTTTCTTAATTGAAATTTGAAAGAAAAAATTATATCCAGAAAATTAAATTTCTGAAAATTTTGGTTTAATTATTCAAATATTTTCCTTCTTTTTTATATTTCTAATTGGTATTTTCTCTCTTTTTTTCAAATATAATTCGATTAATTTCAAGTTAAGCTTTACAGATCACATTCTCTTCACTTCTGGGGGCGGGCCTTCTTCTGGAGTGATAAGCAAGGAAGCATTTCTATTGGTCTGCTGGAGCAACATTAGCAACATTTTCATTAATAAACAGAAAGCATTTTTATTCAGTTTGAAGAGAAAAAAAGTGATCTATAAAATGCAAATTGAAAATAATGATATTTATAAAGCCTAATCTAAAGAAGAGAATTAAAAAAATATATAAAATCTGTAAAAATAACTGAAAAAATTCAATATTATTAATTCAAAAATATATATATTTTTTTAAAGTTCCTCCCAAAATCTTGTTCTCTTTCATTTCTGGATTGATTTTTTTTTCTGAAATTAAAAATTTACTAAACATGTTCTTTGCTTCAAAATTAATGGACAAAATCACTCCATATATCTTAAAACTTAACGCTGACATAAATGTTTACTTTTTTCAGTTTTCTTATCAAATGCAACATATTTAAATAGTTAAACACATTTTAAATCACAATCTTAGAGTTGCATCATAAAACGCTCTGTTCCTTGTTCTTTATAGGAGATTAAAGAGAAGCTCAGTTACTCTGACATTCGAGGACTAACAACAGCTGTGGATGCAGCTCAGGATGAGACTGACAGATGGGGCCAAACGCCTTTTTGCTGTTTTGTTTTTTTATTTGGAAGAAAACATCACATGTCTGCCTGCAGTAGGGGTGTCTGTACTGTTCAGATGCTGATTTACTAACAAGACGGAAAACAGAATCTGACTATAAATCATTATTTACCACCGATGACTTCAGGGGAAACGAGAAGCATCTGAGCTTCTTTCTGACTGTTACAGCGAGAAGCTGCAAATATGGAAATAGTGGTTATTTCTAGATGTGTACTGCTGGCTTTGTTTTTTTTTTGGACAAGTCTCGTCTAAAAAGACTTATTCTTACAATTTTAAGTCTCAGCATATTTCTACGGGGGCCTCAGTTGCGTGGAGGAGCAGCTCTACCATAAGTTGACTCTCTAAGACGCATCTCTTCCTCATTTGCAGAATGAGGCAGAAATACGGACAGAAATGTAAAAAACACAAAATAGGAGGGTTGGGTTTTTGAGGATATGTCAGCTTTTCAATGAATTGTTAGTCTATTGATAAGATAAATCAACTTTACAATAATTCAATAATAATTAACTTCCATCCATAGTTCCATAATTATTCTGGTTCTTTTTCTCTAAAAATAAATGAGTCGGTATGATTCTAAAATCGTATTCATTTTTGTAATGTATCATCAGTTGATAAAGATGGGGACACAAAAAAAAAAACACTTAATACTTTTCACGGATTAAAAATGCAGTGTTTGCATCTTGTTATAATGATTAGTTTTCACTAGTGTTGCACCGATACCAGTATCAAGCGGGGCCCAGATCCAGTGCTAAAATGGTGGTATCGACATCGGCGAGTACCAACAAATAGGGCAAAGATACCATTTTGATATTTGTATGTCACTAAAACGCAGCCTTCTTTCTCCCGACACTCACTAGTCTTAACTATCTATCTATGAGAGCGAGCCAATAGCCAATCCCAACCAAAGCTGGGGTTTTCATGCGGTGGGGAAAAAAAGCAGGAGAAGAAAATGTCTGCGGTGTTGAAGTATTTCGTTATAGAAACGCCGGCGAGTGTATTGGATAAATGGAGCCTAGCCGGAGATTCAACTGAAGAAACTGATTGCTCTCCTACATCCACCTACGATACAGCCAATCAGCTTTGAACCACACCTCCACTAAAGTCAATCAGCTTCCAAAGTTCACCTTAAAAGGTCTCCGATCCACAACTCATCTGCTCCAGTGTGCAGGCAGCAGATGCGCTGTGTGACTTCATTCAGATGACCCCTTTTAACCCACCTTCAGCTCCTCCTCCACCATTTTAGCTAAAGCTTCATCAGAGTGTCATTCCTCCCGGACTCTTACTGCGTTCTGCATCTCATTTCATCCGGTCCAGCAGCAGATCACCATGTTGAGCCTGGTTCGGCCAGAGGTTTCTTCCCATCGGGGAGTTTTTCCTCTCCACTGTCGCTTCATGCTTGCTCATCATGGACAGGTTCTCTCAACCTGTGTTTTCCAACTGGACTTCCATCTTCCAGGTCACAGAGTGAAGCTCTAGCATCAGCTCACGCCGTCCACTGGATCTCCCCATAAATCTCAGCAGACAGTGTCACTAACCAGCAGTCTGCAGACTGACCAACTTCATCTATCTCCACGCCACACTATCAAAATTCAGCGATAAGTTTCCTGCTGAGGTCTGAGCGCCAAAGACAAAGTGATTGTATCAATACATTTCTTGTAATTTTTTTTCTCTTCATTTGAGTTTTTCAGATTGAAAGGCAAGATTTGCGACCTGAAAGTTTCAAGAGGTGGAGTTGAACCGGGCAGTTTCTATACTTTGAACCTGATCAAACATCTGAAACATGTGAACAAACACAAAGAGATTGGAAAGACCGTAGCAACAAACCCTGGTATAAAAAAATTGTACAAGTCTTTTTCCTGCTTCACAAAGGTAGGCAGCAGCTTGACAAAGCCATGATGGCAATTATTTTACATCCAAGTAGGATGCAGTTCTTCATATATAAACACGCATCAATTTATAACAGATGGTATCGGCCGATACAGCACAGCCAGGTATCGGGGCCAAAAAATGGCATCGATGCAACACTAGTTTTTACACAAAATATGTATTGATCACCAGCTGGGGTATTGTTTCAACATAAATATCTGACTTAGAATAAATATGAGAAATAAAAGTGTGTAACCCACTGACCTTTTGGTTATTAAACAAATTTTTTCTCATGTTTCTGGTTAATTATCTGCCTGTGCCGTAAATTCTAGGACTAACTTTCTGTTAAACATTGTATCAGAAGATCAGCTTCAGTGACCAACAGCGATGTTGTAGTTTATAGACACAGTGTTAATTACAGCTCTATGTTGCTATGGTAACATGGAAGCTGCATTCAGCGCAGTTAAAAATAAAAACCACATCTTGATAAACGATCAGCGTATTTAAGGAGAGAAACATGCATGCGGGATTAAAAGCATCTAAAACATTTCAGTTTCTTGGTCGAATCAGTTCGGATGCAGGCATGCATGTGAGGATCACAGAGAGACGTGCACGGACATGCTGACTGTTCACCACACTTACCACTGATCAACACCTAGCACCACATTCACACATCTATAGGCACCAACAAAGGAAGAGAATCTGCAAACTTTCAGCTCAGATCGGTGCGTAAATATCCTAATCAATAAAAATCCACCGATTTATGATCGTGGTGTGGAGAGAGGCTGGTGTAGGAAGTTTTCTTATTTTATGTTGCTGAGATACAGACATATTCTGCAGATGTTTGGCAGCTCAGCTTTAGAGGAATTGCGTCACATTTAAAACGGGTCCGACTCTTTTCATGTAAAGCAGGAGATGCATGCAGGTGTTCTTTGATTATCCCTCATTCTAATAGAAGGTGTTGCCGCTGTTTTAATAAAGAAAGACCAAAATGCAGGCAGACAATATGGCCTTTGAGTAATAAAAGCTACAGCATTACAGTCTGCCTTGTATGGACTCTACAATCAATATTTGTGTAAGGGGCCATCAGAGGTAATGACTAAGCTGATGGATGGACTTCCTGTTATATTGGGTGTTGCTGCATACTGACTGGATATTTACCGTCTGTTCTTTGTGTTTGATGTAGAAATTGTAAAGCTACTAACGTGTAATAAACAATAATAGTAGCTGTTTTATTTTAAACACATGCATGTAAACTTTCTATGTTCATTTTGCTTTTTTGTTCTGTAGATTCTCTCTTACTTGTGTGTGGTCCTGTTTCTTTGCTCTAATTTCAACGTCTGTTACTTTGAGTGTGGAACCAACCAAAGAAAGTCAACTGCCTGTGATTGGCTACTTTTCAGGAAATCCCTCCTCTTAAGACAGCAACTCCTTCTTTATTGTTGTTGCTACTAATGTTAATAACAGCTCTGTTCGATTTCTTGGGCTGCGTCCTCATAAGGCCAGATTCAAAGGATGATTACGTCATAGCGCGACGCTATTCGGCCTATAAATGCGTCCTCCTTTTTGCTGATTTGAAGGATGGGTCTGATGTATCCTCACTATCCTTGGATATCCCAGGATTCATTGCAAGACCAAGTAAGCCGGCTGCTCCGTGATCAGAGGAAAGGTTACTTAGCGCCAAACAGAGGAGAATATTGGAAGTTCAGTTTAATATAATCCAACTATGTGAATGATTCCATCTGAAATTAATGAAAATAGTTGTTGGTTAATGAGTCAAATAATGTTTGATTTATCTAAAGGTTTTTATCTGTTACTGTGTAAATGGGTTTGTCTGTAATTTGAGGACAGATTCTAATAGATCTGCAGTGTGGGGACTGTACATTTTATTGCTGTTTTGCACAATTTGCTTAACTAAGTATTTTTTCATGTTTAATATAAGAGATTTTGAAAATATATTTTTTATACATACATTGTATAGGTTTACCTACATCTTTCTACCCGTTTTATAAAATAGAATAGAATAGAAAATATCTTTATTGTCCAACAATGGGCAAATTTACAGCAGCAGAAAGATTGTTGAAAATAGTCACACAAATGAGGACCTTAGAAAAATGTTTAAGATTAACATAATAGTGCATAGTCAAAATATAAACATTAAAATACTGTAAAGTGCTTTAACAATATTAAACTATGCACCTGGAGAATAAATAACCAATATACAGCTATGGACATTTTTACAGTTTTGGATATGTGAAAATAGAAGCAACATCAGAGATGTGCAAAATGACAGCAGCAGGTTATTTAACTGACTAAGGTTTCTATCATTACATTTGATTTTATTTGCTCCCTGTGGTTGGCATCTAAATTCCACTCTCATTCTTATTAGTGTAGTTTTTATTCACTTTACGATAAAAAAAAAAGAAAATAAACAATTTTGGAAAGTTCGGTATTAATTATTTTCCTTCTTTGTGTGTCAACATGTCACAGTTGCTAGGCGACAGAGCGTACGCCGAAGGCTAGACCTGTTTGAATTCACAGCCAATTTTCTTTCGGTCTCCTTATTTTCAATGACTTTAAAGGATCCAGTCCAGTTTGACCGCGTCCTTGGAAGACGCAGCCCATAAATTCGAACACATCACTTTTTTTTTTTTTTGAAAGTGCAGGAAGAAGTAGTGTTTTGTTTTTTTTGATTCAGTGTTTAATTAATTCTTAAGGGCTATGGAGTTAATTTTGTAACATGAATTATCAAGCAAAGAAAATGATTTCTAAATGGAAATTTGCATATAATGCAATTATGTAAGGAATGTTTTAATAAGAATAAAGTTATGTAGTAACTTTCTCTTTTATTTTATTCTTTTTTATCATTTTATTTTTTTGTTTTTTTTGTTTTTCACAGATTTGTGATTTCAAATCTAATTTTCAAAACTTTATTTATTCAAAACCCATTTTTCTAGATCTTTTTAAATTTCTTCTTGCACAACTAATTTTCTGCAAAAAGCAGATTGTTATATTTTCTTCCACGATATGTTAAAATTCTTAAACAATTACTGTATGTATGTTTAAAAACAAGTTCAACCCTAATGACAAAAACGATCTAAATAAAATATTTATCAGGTACTTTCACGTCTTTCTTCCTGAATATTCAATGCAGTTGTGCTTTAAGGAAACCCTGTTCAAACCTTCATTTGTAGATCGACTTTATATTTAAAACTATAAGTTGGTTGTTTTTCATTTTTAGCCAAAGTTTTTTTAGGAAAAATAATAAAACTTCCAGAGATTTAACTGTGGCTCTGAAGCTACGGGTTGCAGATCTCTGCTATAACTCTGGAAGGTTTACAGGGCTGTGTGACCGTGTTGTTTCTTGTTCTAAATATCCAGAGTTACTCAGCCTCTCATCCAATGATCACTGAAGATGGACAACATAGCAGCCTATCTGGTTGTTTATGTTTTTGTCACAAACAGTGAATCCACTAATCTGTCTAAATAATTTTTCTACTGATAAATAAATTCAGTAAATTACAGATGCTCCCCCTTTTTTCCATGACTGACTAATTTCTCCTTCACCTAAAACAGAACATCATGTGTCTTTTAATAGTTCATCATCTAAACTGTTATAACATAAAGACACACAGACCCCACCCCCCCTGCAGGTGACTCACCTTAAGGTCTCTGTGTACCACCCCCATCTGATGGCAGTGGAGTACGGCCTCCAGGATCTGCTGGATGCAATGACTGCATGCAAACAGCAGGGGGAGCAGGTTAGTCCAAACACATTCAGCCCACCACAGTCACATCCGTGCAGAAGCACCAGTCCGCCACCAAAAGCCCCCCTACAGAAACACACACTGATGAGACCTATGAGGATTATAACTGTCTGGAACTGATCAGGGCAAAAGGTGAACCGCTTTTTTTTCTCTACAATGTGCCAAAAGTTGCTCATATATGGAGTGAATTTTGTTCCATTATTGTTGCAAGCAAAGAACAGATATTGTAAAATGAATTTTAACAACAATTCAACCAAAAACAAGCAAACTGATAGGTTTTGGGCATAACTTTGCGGTTTCCTCAGTTTTAATTTTTCCCATTTTTTTTTCCAAATTTATTTTTCATATTCAGATTACAGATTTAATATGGTCAAATTATATATTCTGTTTTAATTTCAGATTCTATAGTTTCTTTTTTTTCTAATTTCTGTTTGTCAGATTGAGTTTTATGAATTTCATTCTGTTTAAAATGTGTTTTACAGATCACTCTCTTTACTTCTGGGGGTTGAGCTTTCCTCCAGAGTGAGGAAGACACATTTCTATTGGTCTGCATGGATGTTAGCAACATTTTTATTGGTCAAGAACAAACCCTTGTTCTGGGCATGAAGACAATGTGATCTGTATAACGTAATTTCAAAAGAATGCAATTTTCAAAAACAAAAACTCAATATCAAAGACAGAATTTAAAACAACTAAATAAAATTGTGAAAAGTTTTTTGCAAAAAGAGAAAAAGTACATCACTTTTTTTCTAAGTTTTGTTCCTGGATCACTTTTTTTTTTTTTTTTTTTATTGATAAAACCTGTTTCTTTTCTTGCGTCATATATTGAACAGAATTCACTCCATACTCAAGACAGACAGCACATGTTGATTTGCAGCTCTGTGGGGAGACCCTCCGTCTAACCTGCATGTTTTTCTCTCATTTATTTTTATAACACCCACTTTCACCCACTCCAACGTATCCTTGCACATACTCACACTCTTGCTCTGGGGCTCAGCAGATCTGTTGGTCCTGCTCACCAGGACCAACAAGAACCAATCACCATGGTTTAAAGTAGTGCAACAAGAATCCCAAAAAGCAAAAGACGCACAAGGAGGCAGACGGACTGACAGCAGGCTCAGGCAAATCGCTTTAAATCGCAGGCATGTTTTAGAGATAACAGCATAAGACACAGGCATGGGAGTGCAGGGACACAATGAGACATAAACACACCTTGAGGTCCCTGTGCACTATGTCATGTTGGTGCGTGTAAGACACACTGTCTAGAATCTGATGGATACAGTGACTGCGGAGACAAAACGACAGGGTGAACGGCAGAAAAAGGAGACAAGAAGGGAGGACAGAGCTCAGGGATGGTTAGACAGAAAGCTGCAGGGACAGACTGGGAGGAAAGGGGGGGGGGTCAGGAAAGACATTGGGAGAAAAACTAACGTAGTAAAAACAGACAGTATTTCTTGTTTGGGGGATTGAAAGAAAATGCCTCTAGTCCTTAAAGCTTAAAAAAAAAATCCAAGCATAGATCTGCAGACTTTGCAGCTGCACTCTGTGTTTTGCTGACTGTAAAGACATCAATGATCCGACATTTCATTTTGTCTTTTAAAGAAGCTAGAGAAAAGGAAAAAATTCTGTTTATATGGATGTTTTCTGATTCGCATTTTTAAATTTTTGTTTAAACATTATGAGAACTTTTGCTTTGTTTTATAAGAACAGGAAGTATGATATTACCATATTTCCCATAGTACAAGCCCTTTGCTACGTTCAGACTGCAAGCAGCAGAAGCAGCTAGTTTACATGCAAAGTCAATGGTTGACGCGCATCAAGGCGCAGCAAAAGGTCCTGCAGCGCATTTTGAACAGCTGAAGCAACGCCGATATATATAACGCCTCATGAGCTTCTGAGCATCTGACACATCAGAAGCAGCAAAAGCAGATTTGGAAAAATTTAACTTTTACTGATCAACGCGCCGCACCAACCAAGAGAAGCTGATCTGGGAGCTGGCAGGGAGACAGACACAGCACTGCTGATGCAGAGCGCTATGATCACTCCTCTGAAACAGTTTAGTAACATCTAAATTAGTTAGAGGGAGTGGTGGCCTAGTGGTTAGGCCATTGAGTTCGGATCCCAGAGGTTCTGAGTTCGAGCCCCACTGCCAATCTGGGTTCCTGAGCAATACCCTTAACCCCACACTGCTCCCCGAGCGCCACACAATGGCGGCCCACTGATCCCAAAAGGGATAGGTTAAATGCAGAGAGGGAATTTCATTGCTTTGTACTTGTGTCACTGTAATGACAAAAAGCTGAACCGTCTCTACTCTAAATAAACTTAAAATTTCAAAACCTGCCAGCAAAAAAAATTTCACTTTTATTATTCTGGTGCCTGCAGTTTGGCTGAAGTATGTGAAAAACGCCTTCCAGCCGCCACGAACAGTAGCGGAAAACAGCGAAGATCTGCTCGGGGCCCCGCCCCTTCCAGTGTTGCCAACTCAGCGACTTTGTCGCTATATTTAGTTTTTTACAGTAAATGAACCGCGTGCATGCGCCGGGTTTGACGG
>NW_015151089.1:40130-42940 GCF_000732505.1 Cyprinodon variegatus | reverse complement strand
TGAACAGATTTTTTTTCAGTTTTAGTATTGATCAGGTAAAACTTCATCAGTCATTAGACACGCTAACGCTACAGATGCTCCCAACTTTGTACACTGATGCTGGGTGATGTTATTTTCGTTGTCTGGGCAACCACTATTTTTTATGTCATGGGGCAACCAATCCAGCTAATCATGTAGCGTAACGTCACTGGAATGAAGCAGGACCCGAGCAGATCTGGTACCTACACCGGGCGAGAGGCTGCCGTTTAATGGGATTCCTAGTGACAGCACACCGCCGGTGTACAGGGGTCTGAGTGCGTCTGGTGGCGAAATAATATTTGAAGGCAGGATGGTAATCTGGATGAACTGACTGCACTGATGAAGTTTTCAGGCGGACTTTCTCACTTAAAAACATTAAAACTACTGTTTACCCACTGATCACAGCAAATATAGCTGCCATTGTGACAGGCAAAGAAAGGATAGGTCATACGTCAGAACTAAACTTGTACAAGCATTAAAAATTAAGTAGCATGTGCATTTTTGCTGCTTCTGCTGCATTCAGTCTGAACGTTGCCTTTACCTTTTTCTCACACTATGAACCATGCAGCTTATACAAACATTTTTCTGTGTTTTCTTTCTAACGGTGAAGGGGCGGAATTTAAAGTTGGAATTCAATGAAGAAGGGGGTAATTTTTATTTAGCACATGCTACAGTAGCAGCAGGCACGATGGAGAGCAAATGCTCCGAATTTACATAGTTGGACATTTATTTGTCGCATAAAAGCAAGGGACTCGGCTCAACTACCGCAGAGCTGAAATAAAGAGCTGACAAAGCCACATATTTCTTTTGACGAGCCAATAAGCTAACACGATCTAGCATTCTTCTTCGTCCCTACTATAGGGGAAATATACAGAGCTCCCCCTACAGGCCTGGTGGGAACAGTTCAGCAGGTATGAGCGGCTTATAGCCTAGTGTGGCTTATATATGTATGT
The DNA here is from genome assembly GCF_000732505.1 of Cyprinodon variegatus. NCBI lineage: Eukaryota > Metazoa > Chordata > Actinopteri > Cyprinodontiformes > Cyprinodontidae > Cyprinodon > Cyprinodon variegatus. The sequence continues at coordinate 41,969 of NW_015151089.1, read as the reverse complement.
TTCCAGTAAAAAAATAAATAAAATTAATGAGTGCAGCTTATGAAATACAGTACAGTGACTTTGTCACTACCCAATCCGTACCGGAAGCACGAACCGTCCTGCGCATTGCGAACAGATACACATCCGGATGTCCATAAATAATGTAATTATGGTACTAGAATTACTTATTTCTGTCCTTTTCTCACTAAAGAATGCTAATACACATCTTTCAAAAATGTTTTATGACTTTTGTGAGAGAATTTTGATGCTTTTTACATTTTCTTTGTTAAACTTCTTTTCTGACGTCATTTTGGGACATGCTCAGCGCAGTCTGGCAATATGATTGAACCATGTTTATGCGCATTTTAGTTGTTTCTTTCTTCATATTACGTACCATATACCATAATGTTAACACCAAAAGAATACATAAAACCAAAAAAGACTAGACTTGTGTTAAAATCCAAAGCCGAAAAAGCTAGCCACTGGAAGTAGCGTAGGATCCCATTTCCAGTGCAGCTCGGTCAGAGACGATTGATAAAACAGAAATGATTTTAAGGCATTTATTTTCTCAGGAAATTCATTATTAATCTTTAAGACATTATAGTTTAGTGCGCTTACTATTTTTGATGGCGCAGGACGGATCAATGAAATTCAGGTTATTCTTTAGTTTAAAGCTAAGAGTTATCTCCATAACATCCATTAAACGACATTGTGACATATTTCATGTAATTTAATGGTTCATCTTTTTTCATCTTAGCTTTTTTTTTCACCTTTTCATCACACAAACATTTGCTTAGCTTAACGACACTGTAGGTTTAAGTGAATAGCTGGTTATTTTTGTCATTTGGGTGGACTGAGAGTTTAACGGGGCACAGATGGAACACGGAAAAGAAAGTGTCAGTGAGAAACTTTGGACAGAAATACAGGCAACTTCTTCTCACTCCCACACAAATGCACTCACACTTACACAGCTAACTTGGAGTCAAGGAAACCATTCATGACACATGGGAGGAACATGAGCAGAAAGAATCTCCATTAAGAGAAAATCCTTGTGCTGCCTCAAAATGTATATTTACGATGAGGTGACCAGATTCCTGAAGTCCAATTTGGGGGCATTTCCACCTCGTAGATAAAAATAATAAATACATATCATCAAAAGAAAAATAGGGAACAGAGACAGTGATGCTTTCATCTATTTTTACATCCATCCATCCATTTTCTGACACGCTTTATCCCGAGTTGGGTTGCGAGGGGTGCTGGTGCCTATCTCCAGCTGTCAATGGGCGAGAGGTGGGGTCCACCCCGGACAGGTGTCCATCGCAGGGCAACAGAGAGACACACAGGACATACAACCATTCACGCACACACTCATACCTAAGGAGAATTTAGAGAAGCCGATTAACCTAACAGGCATGTTTTTGGACTGTGGGAGGAAGCCGGAGTACCCGGAGAGAACCCAAGCATGCTCAGGGAGAACGTGCATTTTTACATATTTATTAATATTTAAACAAATAAAATTGAGTATAAAATCCAAGAATGTGTCTTTCATTTCCTAAGACTGATTAAATAATCAATTTATATTGTTTATTAGTGCCATCTGGTCATTCAGTCTCTGTCTTCCTCCCTCTCCATCTTTTCTTTCTAGCTGACTTCTGCCTGCTCTCTGTTTAACGCTTCTATGTAGATATTTTTCATCCCTCTTTTCAACTGATCTTTCCATTAGTGTTCCTATTTTCTTCCCCTCCCATTCAGTCTTCTAATCTTCTTTCTCTTCTCTTCTATCAATCTAACACTAATCTATAAAAGAGACATAATACAATCAGAATCCCTTCCAAACTCATAATCTCATCATACATATTA
>NW_015151089.1:37056-38720 GCF_000732505.1 Cyprinodon variegatus | reverse complement strand
CATGCTTAGTGTGAGGGGTTGCAATCGAGTCAATGAGTCGATCCAATTAACTGGTTTTTTGAACCAATCTGACTGTATGATCTGCTGAACTGTAAAGTGCCTTGAGATGACATTTTGTAAATTGGCTCTATAGAAATAAATTGAATTAAACAGCAAAACATCTTATAACTCTACTTACAATAACTATCTGATGATATAAACTAAAGGTCACCAATCCATTCTATGTCTAAACATCTTTAGATGAACCCTTGTTAATCCCTGGAGAATCACCAAACCAATTGTTTTCAATCATCCTGTTTAATTTAATCTGATCCTATTTCCTCATTCCAGTTGCAGCCAATGGTCTGTCTTAGTTTTTGTTGATTAGCTTGGTTTATGTTATATTTCCGATCCTCATCTTTAGTAGAACAAACACATAAAAACCCCTATTTTTATTAACCTGGGCTGTGGACAGGTGGTCCAAAACGGGGACTGTCCCTGTGTACGTCTGGTCACCGTAATTTACGATGTTCTACTGGAGAAGATTTAACTTCTAATAGTTAAAGTCAGAGTTTTGTAGCAACTCAACATTAGCATGCTTTTCCAATTTAGTTTGGGCTTTTCTTTTATTATTTGATCTTACCATGAATTGGAAACTGCTGTAAACTGTGTCGTCATGCCACGATGAAGCCGATTATAAATTAAATTAATTATGTTTTGTTATTGTTGCAAACAAAAAACATGATTTGTACACAGAAATAAAAAAAAAATCAATTAGAAATATAACTGATAAGCAAAAATAGGTCTGAATGTAACTTTGCTTATTTTGTAAGACTTTTGTTTGGATTTTCTTTTTCAATTTCAAATGATACTTTTTCCCCTTAACTTCTGGGAGCAGGATTTCATCTGGAATAAGTATTTCTAGCAGTCTGCATGCACGTTGGTTTTGTGTTGGGCTTGAAGTGAAGAGAATGTGATCTTTAAAATGCATTCTCAAAAGAATGAAATCCATAAAACTCAATCTGAAAAGAAAAAGAAAATATAAAATCTTTAAAGACAGACTTGAAAAAAAGTTTAATTTCTGGATTTTGTTTAATTTTGTTTGGTTTGTTTGTTTTTTTAATTTCAGTAAATAAACATGTTTTGCTCGCAACAATAATGGAACAAAATTCACTCCATAATTTTCCATTAAGTGCAGAATGGATTTCCCTGCTTTGTCGAGCTAAATGTCCTTGTTCATCACATTCTAAGGCCAGAGGAGACCAACATTAACGTCTGAACACTATTTCTACTGTCAAAAGCATGGTGGTGGCAGCATTGTACTGCGAGGCGATTTAACCATCAATGATACCGATGCATTGCATTTAGTGGTATCTTTTTTTTTGTTGGGATATTGTGTGCAGAACACAGCCCTCAGCTTTTACTGTTTGCCGTAGCAAAGGGTCAGGGGTTGTTCTCAGACTTCTACCATTTCACAAGCACAGCACTTCTATAAATGTACAGTTTTTTTACAATTGCCATGACAGATTTTTCAATACTTTTAACAATTTTCCAAAACTCTTAACACAGTTAGCTCTACATCGACAAATTCAATTTTTTTATTTTTTCTGGTTTTCCAGAGTATTTCTAATTGTATATCTTGCAGTAATTTCCTTTTGCAAAGAAAGTATTTACGTTTACTGCAG
>NW_015151089.1:25345-35482 GCF_000732505.1 Cyprinodon variegatus | reverse complement strand
GAGTAGAAAATGAAGGCTAATCATGTTTTGGGTGTACTATTCCTTTAATTGAAATACTGGTGTCAAATACAGTAGTACTACAGGAAGTAGTTTAGCTTGCAGTAGTGCAGTAGTCTACGGCTTGCAGTAATACTACTGTATTTTTTTTTACATCCAAATAAATATGTTTCACACAACGTCTGTTGTTAAATCCCTAAAATCTGTTCACTGTTCCTCCTATCATTCCTGTCCCTTTCTTTATTCTGTCTTGCCTCCACAAACCACCTACTCACTCTAATTGATTTAGGTCTACCTCCTGAGGGGGCGACAGCGTGGGCGTATGTACACTTTTTTTTGAGTGTGTGGCGGGAGGGGGGGCTCCTTCCACCTTCATTTGCAATTCAGCTCATGGAAAACTGTGCAGAGGTGGGATCTGTCAGAGCTACAATGCGCAATGCCTCTATTCCCCCCCCAAAAAAAAGACAAAAGAGCTCACATACAGGCAATGTGTCAGATTGTTCTGCCTGCTAATGAGAGGAGGCAAACTCTCCTGGCTGCTAAAGGACTGCAGAGGCTGAAGGAGTGACACATGGAGGGGAGGAGGCAAAGACACAGAGGGGGGGTTTACCTGGCGTCTGCTTCGCTGTAGTACTCCCTTGCCACGATGTCTTCAAAGAGTTCCCCTCCTGTCACCCTGAGAAATATAAAAGATGGAGTTTGAAATTGCACACTTCTGTTTCACTCAACGTGCTTTTAAAAGACACACACGCGCGGATAGGAGGGGGATGTCCTCATTAGGGGGAAACCCCGGCTGCAGGATTCTCTCTGACAGTGTTGCCATGGAGACTGGCTCCAGTGCGGGGGAGTTGTGGCTGCGCGCGTGTGTGTGTGTGTGTGTGTGTGTGTGTGTGTGTGTGTGTGTGTGAACTAAAGCGGGATCCGCAAGCAGGGAGGGGAGGGTGGGTGTGTGCGGTTATGTAACGGCGGGGAACTGCTTCAGAAGCAAGGAGAGGATGAGGAGAGAAGGAGAAGGAATGCAGGGATGCGGATGTGAAGTAAGGAAGGGAAGTTTGGAAGGAGACAGATGCAGGAGAGACTGAAGGGTGTGTGTGTGTGAAATCGGAGGCAGGATTTAGAGAGGAAGGAAAAGATACAGTAGAGGAGAAACTTACAGGTCAAAGATGAGGTAATGGAAGCCTTCCTCTGAAATACTGTCATGAAGACGGACTGCAAGAGAGGAATCAAGATCCTTTTTAATAGGATTAGGCACAAATTTTAAAGCAAACACTTAAAAAAATTCTCCAAATTGCAATGGAGCTGCACAGAGCACGCTCAGAGGTTTCAGTCTGCAGAAAAGCCGACGGATGCCTCTGAGGTCAGGCCGACACGTTCCCCTTTCTATCAAATCCTCGAGCAGCTGTGAGATGTCACACGCTGACACATACAAAGCCCAAATGTGTCGGCTCTGTCATAACCACGTGCTCGTGCTTGTTGCAGCCTGATCATCTAAGTCCGATGCAGATGGACGAGCTGCCTGCAGCATTTCTGCAGTCTTAACTGGCGGTTCCAGCAGATGCAAGGTTTTCCTTTGGATTTGTTCTATTTAATAAACACTGACATGATATAATCAGTATAATCAATCCAAACAGCAATACCAATGTATAAAAATAAAACATAAGGTAAGGACTGACTGCTCTGGCAGTGAGGTAATTGTTTTATTGGCCTGATATCAGAAAGCATCTCTGCATCACCTTCTTTTAGCAGGTGGTGCTCCATAGTGCATCGTCTCAGAGCAACAAGCCTGTAGTTTACAAGTCCTGTACATTTGTGACCCTGCCTATGAAAACCCAGCTAAAGTCATTTTTTGGTGAATCTCAACTTAATGTATAAAACCATTCTTAACATTGCGTAGAATGGTTTTATACATTAAGTTGAGATTCACCAAAAAATGACTTTAGCTGGGTTTTCATAGGCAGGGTCACATTTCATGGGGAGTGATAAAATGGTGGAGCACTTAAAAAAACCTCAGGGGATTGCTGAGCTACCTACGCTCCATGTAATTAGAAAAACAAACATAAAAGTAACGTAACTTCTTTTGTATAATATCCTTGAACTACATTTGCCTTCCAAGCAGACTCCTTACGTAAGGGGAGCTGTGGTCGCCAGATGTCATCGATAAGCTGATTAAATACTAATGGTATTTAGTTCAACAGAGTAATGCTGAAACTGATAGTGGCGGTGCGGAAACCTCAATTCTATTCAGTTTATTTCTATAGNACTAAAGCGGGATCCGCAAGCAGGGAGGGGAGGGTGGGTGTGTGCGGTTATGTAACGGCGGGGAACTGCTTCAGAAGCAAGGAGAGGATGAGGAGAGAAGGAGAAGGAATGCAGGGATGCGGATGTGAAGTAAGGAAGGGAAGTTTGGAAGGAGACAGATGCAGGAGAGACTGAAGGGTGTGTGTGTGTGAAATCGGAGGCAGGATTTAGAGAGGAAGGAAAAGATACAGTAGAGGAGAAACTTACAGGTCAAAGATGAGGTAATGGAAGCCTTCCTCTGAAATACTGTCATGAAGACGGACTGCAAGAGAGGAATCAAGATCCTTTTTAATAGGATTAGGCACAAATTTTAAAGCAAACACTTAAAAAAATTCTCCAAATTGCAATGGAGCTGCACAGAGCACGCTCAGAGGTTTCAGTCTGCAGAAAAGCCGACGGATGCCTCTGAGGTCAGGCCGACACGTTCCCCTTTCTATCAAATCCTCGAGCAGCTGTGAGATGTCACACGCTGACACATACAAAGCCCAAATGTGTCGGCTCTGTCATAACCACGTGCTCGTGCTTGTTGCAGCCTGATCATCTAAGTCCGATGCAGATGGACGAGCTGCCTGCAGCATTTCTGCAGTCTTAACTGCCGGTTCCAGCAGATGCAAGGTTTTCCTTTGGATTTGTTCTATTTAATAAACACTGACATGATATAATCAGTATAATCAATCCAAACAGCAATACCAATGTATAAAAATAAAACATAAGGTAAGGACTGACTGCTCTGGCAGTGAGGTAATTGTTTTATTGGCCTGATATCAGAAAGCATCTCTGCATCACCTTCTTTTAGCAGGTGGTGCTCCATAGTGCATCGTCTCAGAGCAACAAGCCTGTAGTTTACAAGTCCTGTACATTTGTGACCCTGCCTATGAAAACCCAGCTAAAGTCATTTTTTGGTGAATCTCAACTTAATGTATAAAACCATTCTTAACATTGCGTAGAATGGTTTTATACATTAAGTTGAGATTCACCAAAAAATGACTTTAGCTGGGTTTTCATAGGCAGGGTCACATTTCATGGGGAGTGATAAAATGGTGGAGCACTTAAAAAAACCTCAGGGGATTGCTGAGCTACCTACGCTCCATGTAATTAGAAAAACAAACATAAAAGTAACGTAACTTCTTTTGTATAATATCCTTGAACTACATTTGCCTTCCAAGCAGACTCCTTACGTAAGGGGAGCTGTGGTCGCCAGATGTCATCGATAAGCTGATTAAATACTAATGGTATTTAGTTCAACAGAGTAATGCTGAAACTGATAGTGGCGGTGCGGAAACCTCAATTCTATTCAGTTTATTTCTATAGTGCCAATTCACAACACATGTCACCTCAAGACACTTTACAGTTCACCAGATCATCCAGTCAGATGGATTCAAAGTTTTCTATCTAAGGAAAACCAGTTGATTGCATCGACTGATTCAGCAATCCCTCACACTAAGCATGCTTGTAGCGACAGTGGAGAGGAAAAACTCCCTTTAAACAGGAAGGAACCTCCAGGAGAACCAGGCTCAGTGTGAGCGGCCATCTGCTGAGGCCGACTGGGGTTCAAGGAGACAGAAGCAGAGATACAAAGCAACTGTAAAAGGCGCCCCCCCCAATATAATCAGCTAAATTCTGTAGGTTGTAATCAAATACTGTTGAAGTCTAACATCTAGTATCTCTGCAAACAGCATAGGAGTATTTGCCAAGTACTAAGAGTGAAAAAGAATATTTGCACTGAAATCAGGTTTTTCACATTTTCACCACCATCAAATGATCATAAAATAACAAGACTACAAGGTCCATAACTTTTTTAAATGATTTGTAAAAAAAAAAAAAAACCTTAAAAACAACAAATAATTGATTAATAATGAAAATATAAAGAATTTATTTCTTAAATAAAACATTTTATTTACAACTTTTTAAGATGTAAAAGCTTCTCAAAAGCCCCAGATATTGAGAGTTAAAGGGTGAGATTCAGTTAATGCTTGGCTCTTGCCAAACACGGCTACTAAAATCAAACAAAAAGCAATAAAAAGAGTTAATAAAATAATATTTGAGATTGGAACCCCGTCTCCATCAAACATTGTTTCCATCCTCCACTTATTTCAACCTTGAAATAAACAGCAGCTGTCGTTGATCTTTGATCGTATTCATCTTATTATGTTTGAGTTGGTTTGTTTTTAAAGAGCCAAGCTTCTAGGTGGCCGTGATATGAATGAGATATAAAAAAAAAAGGCTTACCGATGTTGGGATGTTTGAGCAATCTGCAGATCCGGGCCTCTCTCTCCAGCTTCTGATGGTCTACAGGAGCATTTACCAGAACACAGGCAGTGGATTAAAATCAGTGGCGTTCAAATTACAGTAATCATGTAAACTCTCTGAAGGGTTTCTGTTCTGTGACGCTTGGATGTTATGAATGTTTCAAATCTAAGCTTAGAACAGTATGATAAGAGAAACATTAGAAAGGAGAGAGAAAACCAACAGACTAGAGGAAATTAAAGAAAATTAAGTTTTTAAAACTAATAATAATAAGTGAACTTTGTTGATCTCACATGGGAGAAATTTACCTCTGCATTTAACCCGTCCCCCTTGGAAGGCAGTAGGCTGCCATCATGGGACGCCTGGAGAGCAGTATGGGGTTAAGGGTCAGACTGTCAGTCTGTAGGAGTGGGACTCGAACTCAGAACCTCAGGATTCCAAGCCCTATGCCCTAACCACTAGGCCTCCAATTATGAGTATTAAAGTCGTAGGGAAACAGCTGTTCCAGCATTTCCGAATTCTCCCTAGTGGTACACAACTTTACACGAGTGAATAAAGTGAATGTGATTGGTCGTTTATCAAGGGGGCGGGATTGTTGTGGTGGAAGTTTCGCAAGCAAGTTTCATTGTGGCCGGTTTGTTGGAAGCATGTTGCTAACCAGTTAGCAACTTAGTGCTAGTAGGTTCCCAATGGGAAATTCCATTGGGACCAAGTAGCACTAAATTGGTGACTTAGAAACGACACTGTGAAGGAACGCTATGGACAGAGGAAACATGCAAGAGGAGGAGAGTTTGGTGTCGGAGGTCGTGGATGAGTCTCCTCCGTCATCCATTTTTTATTTGGAGAAGGAAAGCGGGGACGAAGATGTTGTGGAAGAGGACGCCAGGGCGGCAGAAGCTTGGTTTGGTGTAGAAGGCTTCCAGCCGTACATGTTTGAGCCCTTGCCTCGCAACGCTGCCAGTTCTGTTAGCTCTACGCCTGCTGAAGACACAGACGTCCATCCCCGTGAACACTGGGACGGAACTCAATGGGAAAGGAAATAATTCTTATTTCTTATTTCAACCGTTTCGTATATTAGCTGCAACATATGAATCAAGATGCTATGACTGAAAAAATTTGATTGACAGATGACCGTTGATATATGATTGGCCGAATTTAGGCGTTCAGGCTGACGTAGAACTAACTGGCCTGCAGAAGATAATGGAAAAAAACCCACTGATTTTAAGACAGGATTGTTTTTTAAATAGAAATTTTCTAAATTTTGGGACAATATCGTCTGATAAAGAGTACATTTATATACATGTTTAAGCCAGAATGATTTGACATTTAAATATGACTTCCCTTATGACTTTAAAAGAAAATGCAGAGAAATTCAGATAGGAAAATGGGAAGGGGTTCTGATTGGGAAAATGTCTCTCAGCAAGAAGATCCATGGCTTAATCTTTTTTTTTTTTTAACCCTAGAATCGATCCACAGTAATAACAACATCCTCTAAAGAAACAATTCTTCCTAATCTGAGCAAGGCGGAGGAATAGTAACAGAGATCAGCACTGAGGCTGATGCCAGATAACAAGCTGTCTCAGAATAAAAAATGACTTAGGATCACATTTTGATAAAAGCTGGATACAACCCCTGCAAGGGGTGTCCCCTTCCTTACAAGATGTCAGTAGAGCAATGTTTTTTTCTGCACAGGCCATATATGATTGGTTGTTTAATTACCAGGAGTCAAGTCTTAATTGTAAGTTTGCCGCAGCTTCTAATGAGCTTTGTTATCCATTATCAAACCCAGTCCTGGGATGAATAACTGATTTAGACATGGTGTGCCAGTGTTTTACCATTCTAATTGCTTTTCTTCAGCCTTAAAAAAAATCTTACAAAGGTTATTCCAAAATGTTTTCTTCTTCAACAATTGTGACATTTGAGGGGCATCAAATAATTTAGACAGGGGCCAACAGGGGTCAACAGTGCCCCTATAGAACTGATCATGTCCCCTTTTATGGCCCTTGTTCCAAAGACGTAATACAAAATAAATCCATGATAGATAAATAATTTGTTGGTACAGAAACAACACAAAATAGGTTCCTTCAACCAATTACATTTTTTGTTTTTACAATGTTCTTAAAAACAACCCTATAAGCTTAAAGCATGAGTCATATTGAGATAGGATCTCAGTTTTCAGCTGTTGGATCTGAGGTTTCCAGAGCTGAATCAATAAAAAAACTAAATAAAAAAGAGGGAGTGTTGGCCTAGTGGTTATAGAGCAGTGTGCTTGTGCTCTGAGAAGGTTGCAAGTACCTGGTTGGATCCCCGCAACCTGCACCTAGGTCCCTGAGCAAGACCCTTAACCCCACACTGCTCCCCAATAGGATGGGTTAAATACAGAGGTAAATTTCTCCAATGTGAGATCAATTAGTTTCAATTTAAATAAAAAAAGAAAAGTGCTCTTTGGTTCACTTTATATATCAAACAATGAACTTTTGTTATAGTTTTAAGCATTTTGTTCAGTGCCCCTGTAAACAAACACTGGCCCCATCCAGGCCCTCTGGTAAATTTGGTCTAGGACTGCCACTCATAACTATTATGTTATAATAATATGTTAGAAAAGAATTCTATAACTAATGGAGAAAATAAAAAAATAGGATCAGAAAGGAGCAAATCTAAAACAAATTCATCTGTAAATCAGAGCAGGAAAGAAAGAGAAAAGAGGTGAGAGAGGTAAACGTTGGAGATATTTTAAGACAAAAACTACAAAACCTGAAAGAAAGGTGTGAAATAAACAAGATCAAAATACAAACTAATACCAACTGTAAATCCAATATGGAGAGCATTCTGTTCCTTTATAGTTGCAAGCAAACAACATATCTTAAGATAAATATAATAAAGAATATATATATAATTGAAAAAATATAAGAAACAACAAAGGTACTGTTATAACTTTTTATGCTAATTAGGAATTTAACAAAGTTTAATTTCCATATTGCTTTGTTTTGGTCATTTCCTTTTATAGAACGTGTTCTTTGCTTGTTAGAACAATAATGGAACGAAATTCACTCCATGAGTGAATTTCTGAAAAACCAGGAAGTGAGAAATAGAAATGGAAAATCCTGAGGAAATGTGAGTTATATCTAAAAATCCGCTTCTAGCTGAGTGACAGCTGCTCCTTCCCTGCAGTCCAAACGCACAGCTGCTCCAACCATGACATGCAAAACGATGAAACTCTTCCTCCTCCCAGAGCAGAAGGCAGGACGGAGAGCAGCTGTTGTATTTTTAATAAAGGTGCCATGTTATAGACTTCAGCGCAGTCTCACCCCATCATGTCTGTTCTGAGTGATAATAACACCAACGCTGCTATTTTCAGACGTTCTCTGAGGCGTTTGCTCATTATTTGATCAGTATAGAAAAAAAAATGAGCAGGAGAAGAAAAAAACAGATGTTGCTTCGTCATAGATGGACTGACAGGGACGGAATTACATCTTAAAGCAAATGAAGAAGAAAGAAAGTGATTAAATGAAACTCTGCTTTCTTCTCAGGTCATACAGTGGTTTGAAAATAGCACATTTCAAACAGAAACTTACTTCATGAGTTAGTTTTATAGCAGAATGATAGATAGACCCGTTTCAGGATGGGTTATATTCCTTTTTTTAAAGGGGTCATAGAATGCAAAACTGAGTTTCCATTGTCATAGATGAATAACGATTGTTCAGTGGGATAAATGGACGTACAGAGAAGTTCAAACCCCATAACACCTCCTTTCTGTGCAAATCTAATAATTCTGAACTTGCACCATAAAACGGGCGAATTCAAATGAAGCCCAGAGTTGACGTAAACTCGGGGATGTTGCCTTATTTGGTTCTGGCCTGTACTTTTGTCACGCCCTGAAATTGACATTCAGACCAGCCCACTGGTTCACTGACCCAAAGAACATAAATAGATGTAGATGTAAGACAACAGTTTAGCTGTTTAGCCTACAGTTGGGTTTACTTCTACAATAATTACAAAGCAGGCAGTTCTCTATTGAAAACTAGCAGAACCACGGGTATAAATGCAGAGTTCCAGGCTGCCTGAAGGAAGGGGACATTTTTTACAGTCTTCCCGAGGATCCGAGGACACGACAGGCATGGATTATTTTTGTCTATCAGAAGGTTTGATGCTCAGCTGGTCATTTGCTCTAAGCATGTTACTGAAGACAGCTTTCACAGTCTTATTTTTTTGGTTGACTGCTGGGCTGCTGACTGGACCGGACCTGAGCAGAAAGCAATAAGCCGCCCGTCCTCAGCCAGAGGAGGGGGCATCTGTTGGCTGGTCAGGCAGGGGGAAGCACAGGGCCGCCATTGTCCAGGCTACCGTCACCGGGTCGGGTTCGGTCGCTCCGTCGCCCGCTGGCTCCCTGCCCCCCTCCACCAGAGTTCCCAGACCAGCCCAGGAGCTGACGGCTCAGTTCCAGTGCCCGGTGTGTTTCGACTACGTGCTGCACTGTAGTTGACCTTAATCTCGGATGATTTTGAAATTCCCCCCCGGACATTTTTTTAGGTATGAAAAGTAGGACATGTCTGGGAAAAAGAGGACGTCTGGTCACCCTACCATATCAACAATTTGATGTTTCAGTGAGTGAGTGCTTGTTGCTATGATGCATCGTTGCTCAGCAGCTTCGCTCGTTGTAAACCAACCAATCAGCTCACAGCTCATCTAAATATTAATGATCATACCATAAAAGGAAGTAAACCTGTCGTTTCATTCTGGGATTTTAACCAGGCTTACATTAGGGCTCATAGAACAGCAAATATGCCATTTTCAACCCAACCAATGTTACTCATCCTATTCAGAGACCTTAAGGACCAGATACCCTATAGAATCATTCTATGACCCCTTTAAAGGTTTAGCTGCTGTTTAGAACTCAGCTTTAGATTGGTAATGAAGCCATCATTTGCTGCTTTCTGAAGAACAGACTCTACAATTTCTACAAGCTGTCAACAAACAAGCGCTAGAATATGCTAATGCCTGCTTTTAGATCCAGGACACACATAATGATGATGAGATGCTGCTTCTTCTGCATATTTGCTGGCTATCTTATAACGCCTCGTGATTCCCTTTTTTTCCTCACCTCTGGCAGAGAGCTTTTTGGTGTTGATGATTTTGGCGGCGTACTCTTGGCCCGTGCAGAGTTTGACACAGCGGCGCACCACAGAGAAGGCCCCCCTGGGAGACAAGAGACAGCACAAAAAAGGAGGAAGAAGATGGGTCAGCTGTCGTAAAAGCTTTGTCAGCATCAAAACGGATATCTCAGCTATCAGACACTGACCTATCTGGCCTCAGCCGATAGCAACAGATATGTGAAGGATTTTAAAACACTTTAAGACACAGATTTAGTGCTATTTCCCTCCTCTCTTCCCTCGGTGGACTGGATACCAACCCAAATGTTGGTTAAATTCACAAGGCTTGCCTGAAACAAAATTCATCCCGGACTTACTTTCCTCTTTTTATTCCCATGGTATCACTCTGCTCAAATCCACCTCACTCTTAATCACTAATTTGGGGTGGAGCTAGAGGAGGGCATGGATGACCAAATCATTGGCCATTGAATTGTAGAAGATGTTC
>NW_015151089.1:22896-24856 GCF_000732505.1 Cyprinodon variegatus | reverse complement strand
CCTTTTTGGTACCTTACCGATTTGTTTGGTTTTTATGATCGTCATTATGGAAAACGACTCTTGAAGATGGACCAGCTAGAAATGCGAGGTGCGCAAGAAACCTGGGACCCTTTTTCCACCTGGGTCCCCGCTCTTTTTCGCCCTCATGTTCCCACTGCGACACACTGCTGCGGGAGGATAACCAGCCCTTTTGTTCCCACAGAGCAAAAAGTGGTTGAAAAGAAACTGAAAAGACGACACGATTTACGTCCAAATGACGTCTACATTCGGTCAAACAGTGGAAGGTGAAAAGACGTAATTTTAAGATTGTCGATGAAAAGACATCGAAAACTGGGTTTGCAATGTCTTTTCAACGTCTGTTATTGGACTAAAGTGGGACAAAATCAGACAGACCTGATTAAACCTAAAAACTAACGTCTAAATGACATCTGGTCTCGTGGGGGTTGTCAACCAAATCAGAAGATGCTGCTGCCCCCTCCACCATTTACCTGTCTGTCACTAGAAGACAAGTAAAGAGTCAACTGTAGAGGCTAAATCACAATATGCACCAGGTCCTGAAGACCTGTGCAGAGCAGCTCTGTGGGATTCCACAGCACCTCTTCAGCCTTAGTCTGACCCAGGAGATGGTTCCATTGATGTGGAAGACCTCCTGCCTTGTTCCACTACCAAAGAAGAATCAACTCAACACTCCTCTGTGACTATAGACCAGTTGGCATGATATCCCACATCATGAAGGTCCTAGAGAGATTTCTAATGGTTCACCTAAGTAAAAAACAAGCAGCTATCAGCATCCCCTGCAGTTTGCTTATTGCTGTGGAGTTGGGGTTGAATATGTCATCGTACGAATGCTTCAGCAAATCCACTGTCATTTTAGACGAGGCGGACAGCACTGCGAGGATCATGTTTTCTGATTTCTCCAGAACATTCAATGCAATACAACTTTATCAGAAACTCTAGAAGAAGAATCGCCTGGATCAAAGACTACCTGACAAACAGACTACAGTTGGACAATAAGCTGAGTGCAGAGAGCTGGCGAACCGCTTTGTGGCATGGTGTGGAAACAACTGATCCTGAGTGTCAACAAAACAAGGGAGATGATTGTAGATTTCAGAAGAAACGGGAACTAGTCAAATGCTATTAATATCATCGGAGAGGAAGTGGAGGTGGTAGAGGAGTATAAATACCTTGGTGTTTACCTGGACAACAAACTGAACAGAAGATGCAACAGTAATGCTGTTTACAAGAAGAGTCAGAGCAGCCCAGGGTACCACTTTTGTCATTTAGAGCTGGTTAGCTCAAGTGGTAAGTCATCCATCCTGTAAACAGCAAGCCTGGGTTCGTATCCCAGCTGGGAATGAGCTGCCAGTTAGGGGTCCTTAGGCAAGACCCTTCACGCTAATAATTGCGCCTGGAATCCTGAGGTCAGAGTTCAAGCCCCACTCCCATGGACTTCCACTCTGGCTCCTTGAGCAAAAACCCTTAAGCCCAATGGCAGCCCAATGCTCCCAAAGGGGATGAGTTAAATGCAGAGAGTTAATTTCGATGCACTTGCTCTGTACTGTGACAATAAAACGCTGGAAAAAAAAAAAATAAAAAAAAAAATGAACTGACATGCAGGGTTTGGATTCTAAACTCATCCAATATTGTGCTTGGCTCCAGGTATTAAAGTGACAGGGGTACCCTCTCATCATATTGATAAGCAAGGTACATGACAGCTTATTGAGATTGTATTCGACCCTTTGGCAAAAAAGGGTATTGTGGGTAGCTTTAGGAGTATATGGCAACATGTATACTAGTGTTAGTTTAGGGGTTATGGTTAGGGTAAGGGATAGGTTATTATTACACCACTAATTGACTTTGGAAGGCTTATAAGACATATTTAAGAACTATTAAGCCTTTGACTGTTAGGAATCCAGTATGTGTGGGTTGTGTTTTGTGTGTTTCTCTCTCTCCACCACCT
>NW_015151089.1:20825-22450 GCF_000732505.1 Cyprinodon variegatus | reverse complement strand
TGAGTCTATACCTGTCCGCCCTCCAACGGGTCTCAACCACTAGAAAAACCCACACTGACTGGATTCTGGGAGGAAAGTTTTCTCCACAATCGTGAGTCCCGTTTTCTCTGTCTCTCCAAGGCATTGTTCAAAGTTCCCAAGGATCCTGAACTAACCACTGATACTTCCCTTCCCTCTTCCAGTTCCGGTTCACCAGTTCACTGTGTTTCCTGAATCCAGCCCCACTGGTTTCATCATTAAACCTGTTCAAACTGTTACCCTCGTTGTCTGAGTGGTTTTCCTCATGTGGGTCAGATCTCTTAAGAAAATCATGACATTGACCTTCATATCCATGCATCTCTCTATGAGATCCAAAGTGAAGAACCTCTGTAAATCCAAAGCCTAAGCCCAAACGGACAGCCTGTCGGTCCCACAGTGACCCGGGCGTACAGGACAGCGGCAGAACCCAACGATTTACCTGATAAAACAAGGTTTGGTCCAAGTTTTCCATCATCTCCAATTAACTATCTATCCTATTTTAGAGAACAAAATTAAAATAAAAGCCCTTTTGTGAGGATTTTGGGGAACATTATAAGATCCTTCTATCCGCTGACAGATAATTGCCTATAGATTTAAAGTGAAGAACAAAAGTATCTTTTTCTCCGACATTATTTATTTTGCCTAATTTAATCAGTAGAGAGTAAAAAGGGCAGTAGACCTTAGATACTTGAATTAGATTTGATAAAACATTAACTTTAATTGAGTCACCAAGCCCCATGGAGTGATATAATGATAACATAAGCACCAAGTTGCACACAGTAAGTTGTAACCAAGACTTAAAGACACAATTACTTTGGTTGTTATTGCTCTTTTAAAGGCTAAACTCTATAAATCAGTTAAAGACTGGCTCAATGAGCACCGCCAGGCACTCAGATGTTCCTGTTAGAGCACAGAGAGCAAATGGAAGAAAGACAGACTTCACAGTTCATTGGAGTTTTTGGGGAATTGCTTAACGTACTGTCAGGTCTCTGCTCGTTTTATTCTGATCTGTCATCAGTTATTAGCCACTGGTTCATTTTAACTCTCTTTTATCTTTCTGAATTCTTGCAAATCACTTTTTCTGGTTTCTTCTTTGTTCATTTAAATTTATTTTTTTTTTGACAAACTATGCTCTTCCAGGTCCTTACTGTTTTATTCTACCTCTAATCTGCCGTAAACGTCTGTAATTTTTGGTCAGTTTGAACTTGTGTCCTTTTCCCATGTTTCCACGATTTACGAACACCTTATTACCCAGCTGACAGTCGCCCATCCAGACTGCTTAAGGAGGTCTTTAGTGCTGAAGGCAGCTTCATGTTCAAGTTAATCAGCTCCTTCTTTTTTTTTCCTTAGGTTTTAACACAGCTGCTTTTCAACAAGCTGTGGTGCAGCATTTTCACAAAAATACAGATAAATGTGTGGCTCAATCTCTATTTCATCAATTTTACTCTGCAATTGTTGCAAGCAAAGAATAATGTCTTTAACCCCTTGATGCCTATTGTTGCAAATATGCAACAAACCCTTTTTATTACATGCATAGCCAAGATAGCATATGTTTTCCCTTTACACATTCTTTACACATTCAGTGTGGACCTAGGAACCTATGGAAA
>NW_015151089.1:17074-18127 GCF_000732505.1 Cyprinodon variegatus | reverse complement strand
GTCGGGAAAAAAATGCAATTAAACATCATAAATAAATCTCTTGAGATTAACTTTGCTGTATTCTTGCATTCTATTTAAAAAAATATATCAGGAAAAAAGAAATTTAAAATATTAAATATGAAAATGAAAAATATGTAAAACTGAAAGAGTAAACAATTTGAATGAGCAAAAAAAAAAATCGAAAAAAAAAATATGAAGATAGAACAATTACCAAAAAATAATAGAAAAAAAACTGAATAAATCTTTATTCAGAGATTTCTACATTTTTCATTTCTGGATTGTTTGTTGTTGTTTTTTCTATTTTCAAAAAAATTTTTTTCAACAATAATGGAAAAACATTCCTCCTCTGCACAGTACATTTTATCTTCGCATAATTTTTGCTGATGATATACAAACATATATCTCTATAAATATAGCCAGTTAGTTGGACATTTTTTAAATGTTTAAAATATACTAAAACATATATTGAGCTTAACTTTCTGTATTAAGATACGAGACAAGTTCAGGATTTTTCATTGTAAAGGTTTTAAATTTCATAAACTCATCCTGGCTTCTTCAGCCTTTCATTAAGATCTAACATCGAACCCTTTCAACCACATATTGTCCTTCACAGGAGGATTCACACTGCTGCCGCTTCTAGAAACCAGGATGGACAGTTCTCTCTGTTATCATTGCTGCTCAAGGGCGCAGATAGCGTGTACGTCAGGGGTGTTCTGACGTACACAGATTAGAATGACCCTCAATCCGTCCCCCCCACTTTTATTAAAAAATTAAAAAAGCTTTTTCTAATTTACTGCTTTGCAACAACAACATAAAACAGTCAGATCATAGACGGGCAATCGTTTTGTTTAACTGCAGGCTGCCTGCGTCGTAGAGATTCTAATCTAAAAGTTATCCTGTCTCTGGCGTTTACGTCTCGAGCCTGGTTTCCATGGTTACTCAGACAGACAGTAGTGGCGGGACAGTTCCCAATTCCGGAGTCCGGACATCAACATGAGGCCAGCCAAACCGAAAAAAACAGAAAACAATTGCATCCTTTTTTCGAAAAGCACC
>NW_015151089.1:12208-13729 GCF_000732505.1 Cyprinodon variegatus | reverse complement strand
ATATCGTGCATCCCTAATATTCCTATCCTCCCCTATGTGAGAATGGGTTCCAATTTTAAAAGAATATAATTCAAAATAAATAATCTGAAAAAAGAAATTCACCTAAATAAAATTCCAAAATATGAAACCTTTAAAAAAATGTACAAAAAATATTTATAAAAAAACTGATGAAAAAAGAAAATCTAAGAAAACAGAAAAAGTTACTCTCAAACCTGTTATGATTAGGAAGTTTTTTTTAACTCTCATTCCTGGATTGCATTTTTTCCCCAAGACTATTTAAAAAACATGTTCTTTGCTTGTTGCAACAACATTGAAACAAAATTCACTCCATACAGGTTTAGATTCAGGAGTTGATTTACTTGTGAACTAATATTATTTTATCCCACTTCTAAGTAAGGGTATTTAACTCTGCTAAAAGTAGTATGTATGTAGCAGCAAGCACTGCACTGCCGTCACAATGTGTATGATGTGACATTTGATTAATCTTCATCCTGACTGAAATAAACCAGGCGATGCTGATGACATCAGGAGCTCCGTTTTAGGAATAAGTAGCTTTCCGTTTGTAGATCGAATCCTGCAGAGACTGTCAGAAATAACCACCTCTGTCATCCCTCCCAGCTAATTTTATCTCACCTCAGTATTGTTATGCAATGAAACACTCAGAACCCCGTCCTCTTACAAGCTCTCTAGTGAGCATACATTTTGAGGAGGCCGGGTGAGTAAGCATGACACTAGCTGACTTCAAACAGCGCCGTGGAAAAGGCAGCAGAGCTTCAACATGACAGGTTATCTGCAGGGCAGGTGCAAGTCAGCAGGAGGGCCCCATTTGGGTCCAAAAACATGGATTAGTTCATCTCAGAGGGTAAGGGAGCTCTAATCTGATCACCTTATATCTGATCACAGCATAAAATTTATATTTGATAAACCTTTGGATTTCTAAAAAACATCAGCATGAGTGGGGTCGGCACACACTGATATCAGGCGTATATCTAAGAAGGCATTTCAGACACAAGCTTGACAGATACATGGTGGTAAAGGTGATTTAGTTTGAGCTGCTTTCTCTCCTCCAGGGCTGCTGACACTGACTCAGTGCTTCAGCTCTAAATCCGCTCTCACATTCCCCTCAGATGCATGACAGCAAAGCTAACAGTGTGTGCATGAGAAGCTAACTCACAGACACCTTGTTAAATAGCACCTGGTGATCGTTTCAGAAAACAGTTGTATCATTGTTTTTATGATAATTGGCCTAAAGTTGGTGTTTTTCTCTGTGATTGTGCATTTTGCTGACAGAAATCTTTAACACATTAATAAATATATTTCAGTTTTCACAGATTGTTAAATATCTGTATATGCATTTTTCTTTTTAGTCTTTTCTATTTACCATTACGAAATCCTAAGCAGTTGCCTATGGCCCCAAGTTCCTGGGGGCCCCATAAAACTCTGTTTCGTTACTGTACTCAAGTAGATTTTTCTGATATTTTTACTTTACTTTACTACTTATTTTTATGGCGACTTTTTACT
>NW_015151089.1:5399-11767 GCF_000732505.1 Cyprinodon variegatus | reverse complement strand
TACTAACATTAAAGACAATAAGTAGGGAATTTATCCACTTTTCAGAACTAGATTTTGTTTTATATGGGGTAAAGAGAAAAGGATGTGTTTCTGAAAGTCATCTAGGGGTTTTCAGTAAAATCATAGATAAATAAGTATTTGAATAAAAACTTTTTAAATAATCAATTATGTAGATATTAGTAATTGTAAATATCAATTTTATGCAGAGTGATTATTGATAAAAGTAGGTAAGTAATAATAGAAAAGATGTTTGCCCCAGAACTCAGACCTGAAAGATTTTTATCCAGCTTATCTTTTATCTAGAAAGCATGAATGTTTTTTTTTTTTTATTAGCTAAAGGCTGTAGGAAATTATAGTTTGTCTTTATTTAGAAAGTATGGACTTGTTTGTTAATTTTCCTGTGGGAACAGTGTAGATTGACCCTGAGGTTATGGCGCCTATTCACTTTTGGCCACCCTTCAGTGTACATTGGTATGGAAGCCTGTTTCCACCACTCTGTAAAAAAATAATTCTCTCATTATAATGAGTTAATATCTCACTATGTTGAGATAGTAACCAGAGATGTCAGGCAACGATGTACAAGTACTTCGTTACTGTACTTAAAATCACTTTTTAGGTTTCATTCTGAGTTAATATCTCATTACAATGAGATAATTTTATTCTATTTTTCTTAACAGAGTGGCAGAAACGGGCTTCCATACTTAGGTTATAGCCTGGCCACCCTGGTAAAAATGTTCTAGCTACGCCTCTGCCTCTTCATCTTCAGGATGTCACTGAACAGAGAACTCCAGAGGCTTATTTTAGGAGCTTTTTGAACATTGTGCAGCCATCACTGCAGATTGCAGGGAGGTGGGGGGTCCCTGTTAGGACAGGGGGTCCCTGTTAGGACAGGGGGCATGCAGGCTGGGGGGGTCCCTGTTAGGACAGGGGGCATGCAGGCTGCATGCAGGAGATAGATGCAAACACACTTACTTGCCAAGCTCCTCGTACAGCTGGTACTCATCTGTAAAGCGCGTACAAGTGGTGGTTGCCATGATGTTGCTCGGTTTGGATGGATGCTGCTGCTGATGCTGCTGAGGGTGAGTGAGTGAGTGAGTGAGTGTTTGTTTGTGAGGGAGGGAAGTCCCGAAATGTTCGCTCCCTGCTTTATCTGCCGACCTCTTTGGGGGGGGCTTCAGTCCCCGCCCACCTGAGTGGTTCAGCTGCAGCCCGGTGCGCCTCTCACGGTAACCCACCCCCCCAACAACCAGCGCGGTTCCAGCACCAGCGCGCCTCTCCTCGCGCTCCTTAAATACCAGCAGAGAGGCGCACCACATGACGTGATGCTCCAGAGAGAGAGAGGCTCTGGAAGCAGGAGGGACAGGAACGTGATTAGAAATGATTATTCTTATTATTCCACAGTAAACCAAATATATCAGGAGGTAAATAAGATTGTATTTCAGGTCAGGGATCTTTTTATTTCATTATTTGCATCATTGCAGTGAGGATGCTGCAGGGATCTATTTTTAGGCTTCAGCGAGGAAAACCCTCCGAGTTTCAACAGAGGAATCTCTCCAAGAACTAGTTCAGGATTTCTTTGTTTCATTTAGTTATAAAGAAATAAAACTATTTATCAAAGTTGAGTTTATTGTTATTTATTGTTGTTATTATTTGACAGGAACCAAATGCAGACACAAAAAGCTGAAATGATTTCTTGAATATTTAATTAACCATAAGTCCAACAGAAGTAACAATGCGAAACATAAATCCACAAAAACTGAAAACCAGGAATAGTCCCAAGAAAGGGGCAAAAAAATGACAAAAAAAAAACAGCAAAGAGTGACTGAATAGGAGGAGAATAAATGGGAGAGAGAAACAAAGACCAGGCTAATTAGCAGATTGGGAGCAGGTGTGAACAGAGGAGACTAGAAGGGAGCTAGGGGAAAAGGAGACTGACACAAGAGGGCAAACAAGAAATATCTAGCAACTTAAATACAATCAGAAAATGGAAATAAGACCAATAAAACTCAGAGATAAATCTTGATCAGAACCAAAACCATGACAGAATGAATGGAGGTGTCATGATGCTTTTAAGTGATCTGACCCACATGCAGAAAACCGGGGGAAAGTTTAACAGGTTTATTGAAGAGAACAACAGGAAGTTGAATCTGGAACTCAGAGAGCTGATGAACCGGAACTAGAAGTGAGAAGGGAAGTTCACAGCGGTTAATTCAGTGGCCATAGGAAGACTGGATAGAGTTCTTAAATATAGAGGAATTGGGACTCATGTTGGAGGGGGCGACAGTCTTTCCCTTGAATCCAGAACGTGTGGGTTTATCCAGAGGAAGGGCAACTCGTTGGAGGGCCGACTGGTTGGTTTAGGTTCAAACCTGAGGAGCAATTGAGCGGACTGCCACTTGGAATTCCGAGGGAACTTGAATGGGTCGTGTGGAGTTTTTTCCCCAGTGTGAACACAAAAGATCCTTCCAGGAGGAGAAGGCCAATCCAGTTTGAGAAATTTGAGAAATCCAGTTTGCAGGAAGGCTTCCTGCCGAAAGCCAAAGACATAAACAATGTTAAAACTCAGAGAAACTAAGGCTCAGGTTAGACTCAGCTAATCTCAGCTTGGCTAGAGTACCCAAAGCTGGCAAACACTCTGGCGTCGAGGTAGTGACAGCCCACAGCTCAAATACTCCTCAGTAATGAACCAACGAGCCGCAGGTGTGCAGGAGGACCAACGAGGACAGGGCACCACCTGGTGGTGGAGGGAGAGACAAACACAAAACAACCCACATAAACTGGATTCCTAACAGGAAGTGGGTAATAGAAGTTCTATTATAAAATCTGTGTCACTAATAACCCTTTATATCCTGAAATCCAGGATAAAACCTTATTAACTTTGTAACATGAAAAAATATGGGTATTTGGATGGCAAAAATGAATGTCAATGTAATAACATGAAACACCAACTTGTCCTGAATATATTAAGAAAAATGTTTCTATAAGAAATTTATGAAAAACACTGAGAGTTAAAGAAACACTTTTTTTGGTGCAACAGGTTGTATCTTTGTGATGAAAGTTAGTGGGGCGTCTGAGGGTGGGGGCTGATAGAGCTATTGTTAAAAGACACAAACACTTTCAATTGGGTTTATATTTTCCAATAATAAACATATATTTATTGAATGCTTTCCTATTGTTGAGAACACAAAAGAACCAAAACACAGATATTTATATTTATAGGTAGTTAGACATTAATGTATATAAAAAGGAAGAATAACAGCCCATGCTAACAGCAATATATCATGCCTCCCTAGTATGGAATTTCAGTTTAATCCATCCATCCACCAAAAATATGGATGGATCTAATTAAGACAGTTCCTCTGTCTGGATATAAAGTTATAATCTTCATTCTGTACGTGGCAAAGATTAGGGAATGGAATGAGAGCGGCGTCCTTCAGCTAAGAAGGAAGTGTAATATTTTGATAAGGCTGGAGCCATGGATGTCTAATCATCTGGTAACGAGTATGATGTAATGATTTAATGATGTGGCAGACTGGAGATGTATAAAATGCCTCTTTACTGTTAATCGGGGCATTACCTGGCTTTATACTTTATAAGAACAAGTATAAAGCCTCTTTATTTCCCAGATAAAGGCAGCTGCCTTCTGTAACTCTAAGCAACTTCTCTGATCTGAGTAAGATTACAATTTCTATCAGAATCTGTTCTCTGGAAAAAGGATCTAGAAATAAGTGAACTATTTCTTAAATTAAGGGTATTTACCCTTCATTTCAGTAGGTAAATTAGATAGTTTGCCAATGGGATGAGTATTCTTAACTCTTAAAAAAAGATAATTAGATAATATGCTCTTGGAATAAGACAATGCAATTATTTTTTCTTATTTTAAGTGTAGATTGTCTTGTTCCATTGGCAAAATGTATTTTTTAGCTCCTCAATTCAAGAACAAATGCACTTATTTTAAGAAAAAAATGACTTATCTAGATTATGATTTTTTTTCCCAGTCATGTTTCCTTGTTATTTAATACATATAAGTTATGAAGTGTTATTTAAAGTACTTTCAGAAGTTTGTATTCTGAATGTGACCAGACATCTCCTTTAAGGAACCTTTTGCTATCTGTTTATTAATCGATTAATAGAAAAATAATTGAGAGATTAATTGATTTGCAAAATAATCATTAGTTACCGCCCTAATGTTTTTTTTCATATTTTTTTTCACATTGGATCTTGAACTTTTCTTCATCATTTCCACAATTCACTGGGATGTGCGAAGTGGCTTAGTAACAGTAGGCTACACCCTTGTTTACCCCCTGCTCACATGTGCATTATCTGGATTAATTTATAAAAAAAAAAAATCTGAGCCAAAGCATAGATCACAAAGATAACACATCAATTTTATTCAATTGGGTTTATTTATATAGTTCCAGTTCACAACACATGTCATCTCAAGGCACTTAACAATTCACCAGATCATCCAGTCAAATTGATTCAAAATGTTCTATCTTAGGAAAGCCAGTTGATCGTATCGAGTCATTGACCTGAAGGTAATCCCTCACACTAAGCATGCTTGTAGCGACAGTGGAGAGGAAAAACTCCCTTTTAACAGGTAGAAACCTCCAGCAGAATCGGACTCAGTGTATGCAGATGAGGGTTAGGGTTAACAGGAGCACATGAGGCAAAGCTACTATGAGAAAAAGCAGAGAGAGCAGAACGTTAGAGATTAAACTAACAGATTCTGCAGAGTGGGAGAATAGAAATAAAATGAAGCAGATGAAAAAGGGGTCCCTATGTCCTCCAGCATACGAAGCCTATAGCAGCATAATAGCTCAGGATACCAGTTGAGCCACTCTAACTATAAGCTTGATAAAAACATGCTAATCTTTCAAGGAAACCTTAGTAAGGTATTGGTTGTGACGATGCACATTTAAGGGGTGCTGAACACAAGTACACTTGTACTATTTTCCTCAAACTTCACAAATATGTAATTATATGTAATAAAAGACACTTCTGTGCCTCACAGAGTACAAACACTTTTGAAATGAATTGCAACTAGTAGCAAAAATGACCTGATAAGAACTGCTCCTGTAAGCTAACAGCTAGGGCTCATTACTGAACTCATGATTGCTTCCAGTTTACTACTGGCAGAGCAAACAAGGCTCCCAATCTGGTTATATAAGGACCAAATGGCCCACAGCAGGGGGCCCAAAACAACATATGAGTGACTCGGGACATAAGCTGTCTTCAGCTCAACAAAACAGACAGAATCTTATTTCAAACTTCAACCCACCCTCAGATATTCATGCCAAAAGAACTGCTTCATGTTTTACAATCAGACAAATAACAGACTTTTTCTTCATGATTAGACTTTCAGTTTAATTCTCCTCTCAAAGGCTGGAACTTTTATTTCCTCCTGCTTATTTTCTTTAATGTACTTTAGAGAGAGGAAGAGGATGATGTGGTTACTGGACAATCAATCTGTCTACCCATTCCATTGTCTTCCACTTATCCAGTATGGAGTCATGCAGGGACTTCATGTCCAGGAGGTAACCCCGGACATCCCATCGCAGGCCACACCCACCAGCTCATTCTGGGGAAACCCAAGGTGATCAGATAACATATGAGTTTCCTCTGGTGATGTCTGGGTACGCTTTCAGTGAGGCAGCCGCTCTGATACAGACTGCTGGGCTCTGATGTCAGTGAGCGCCAGCTGGGATCAAGGTCAAAATGAAGCAGACTGGATATGGAGTGAAATTTGTCTCATTTTTGTTGGAAGAAGCAAAAAACAGATTTAGTGAAGGGTAATTTCAAACAAAACTTTAAAAAACTTCTTAACCGAAACAAGGTTTTGAGCGTCGCTTTGCTGTTTTCTCAGATTCAATTTTATACATTTGGTTTCTTTATTTTTTCTTGCAGATTTTACATTTTCAAAGTTTATTTCTTTTAGTTCTCCTTTTCAGATTGAGTATTATAAATTGCTTTCTTTTCCAATTGTGTTTTATTAGGGTGACCAAACGTCCGTATTTCCCGGGACATATCCGTATTTCACGTCCTGTACCGGGCGTCACAGGTTAGTTTTTTTTTTAGAAAGTGAGGAAATGTCCTGATTTTTTAAATTACCTTAATTGGACCATTAAATTTACAAGCACTTGGGCACTGTGCACGACGCTGCGTGTGACGTAATCCCTGAGCCGCGTCAGTGCGGGCAGTTCTGTTCTTAATCAGAATATAGATTGCGTGGCTGTCAGTACGCCAACAACATGCAAAAGCGCAAATGTATGTTTACCGACGATTTACGAAAGAGTTTCCCCGCTTTCAGACCGGGTCGAGACAAACGGGAGGCAAGGAATCTCAAAAGCCACCTGGACACCGAAAGT
>NW_015151089.1:3879-5055 GCF_000732505.1 Cyprinodon variegatus | reverse complement strand
TTAATTAGCTCATTTGTTAATTTATTTTTTCCAATAGCCTACAAATCAGACATTATTTCTTTCATTGTGCTATTCATTCATTACAGGAGTTGTTAAGCATTTTTAATAAATACATTTTGAATGAAATTATCGTTTGTTATTGGAGTTATTGCTGTTGACTTTTACTGAAAAGCATTTTTTAATAAATCAATTGTAAATATCATGTTTTCTTCACTTCAAAAGTAATTTTCAAAGTTTTTTTTTTCTCAATGCCACTTTTTTCAAATATGCATTAAAAATGTATTCCTGCTTGATGCAACACTAAAGAAACAAAATTTGACCCAGAACTTTTTTCAACGCCTATTTTTTGGGGGGCCACTCCTCAGTACACATTGGTCCGTTCCTGGCCACCCTTATGGCCACTGTGCCCGTGAAGCATAAAATGTTCGAAATGCACATGGAGTATAGTGAGGGTGTTTTTTTCTTTAATGTTCTGCTTGTGCATTTTTGGCAGAATTCTGCAGAGCTAATCAATCTGATATGAAACTGTCAACAAAAATAATAAAAAAATGCCCAGTAATATTGAAATAGCCCCAATGGACCCAGTTTAGCAACTGAAAACTGTGATTCATTCTCAATCAAGCTGAAGTTAAAAGTGCAACATCATCAATTTCATAAAAAAAAAAAAAATCATTGTTAAAGTAAAACTGCCAAATAAAAAATATTAAAATTGGTTCCATTCATGTACCTGTTGAAAATCAGTTTCTATCGTGACAGCAGACTGATCTAATAAAGCTCATTGTAAATATCTCAGATTGTAGCTCTTACTTCCTGCTCTGAGCTCATATCCTTCACCTTTCACAGTTCTTTAGAAAGACTGCTCTGAATCCAGATCACCATTAGCCTTACAGACATCATTACGGGATGAAAATGAAAATGCATGATATGAGTCAACACCCAGATTACAGTGTTACTGGAAACAACTACAAAAAACTAAAGTGAAGCATGCACAACCTAAACAATATAGGCTATTAACCTAAAGCAATATGCATGGTATGGTTGTCACATGTCAGGTACGCCGGTCATTGACCTTGACCGAGGCACCTTACAGTAATACTGCAGTCAGTCCCTGGACTGGCATGGCTATCACTGCCCTACATAGTTAGCATGGCTATCACTGCCCCTACACAGTTAGCA
>NW_015151089.1:0-2573 GCF_000732505.1 Cyprinodon variegatus | reverse complement strand
AGCATGGCTATCACTGCCCTACATAGTTAGCATGGCTATCACTGCCCCTAGAGAATTAGCATGGCTATCAGTGCCCCTACATAGTTAAGATGGCTATCACTGTTCCTGGAGAGTTGGGGACTCCTGTTACAGTTCACAAGATCATCCAGTCAGGTTTATTCAAAGTTTTCTATCTACAGAAAACCAGTTGATTGCATCGACTCATTGACTCGAAGGCAATCCCTCACACTAAGCATGCTTGTAGTGACAATGGAGAGGAAAAACTTCCTTTTAACATGAAGGAACCTCCAGCAGAACCAGGCTCAGTGTGAGCAGCCATCTGCCGAGGGCGACTGGGGTTCAAGGAGACGGAAGCAGAGATACAAAATCAAATCTCAGGTCTATAAGGAATAAATAAAACCAAGCACTACTGGTAATCCAGGGACTACGCCTAATCCAGGCTCTGTGGCACAAAAAAATACATTTATACAATTAGGTCCCAAAATAAGCAGATTAGGTGAGAAGCTCGCAGATTGAAAGAATATAGATAATATGTAGCAGCTAACAGACATCTATCAATTGCCATTAAGCATTTATATGGATAATAAAGTCTGTATGAAGAATTTTTACCAAGAGTGGAAAAACTATCAATTATCTAATCAAGAGACCACTACAAACGTTTATACATTAAAAAGTAAGGAATGAATACCCAAAAAATGAAGTGTAGTTTTTTTATTCAACAAATAATTAGTATTTAACTCAAAAAAGATCATCCTGCCCTCTATTTTCCGTAATAGAGGAGCAAATGTCTGCATATTTACAGCGTCAGCAGCTTAATCACTGAATGGAAATTGATGAACTATGGAGTTAAATCTGCTCCATTATTGTTGCAAACAAAAACAAACATGTTCTGTAACTGGAAATTTAGAAAAAAGGAAACCCAGAAATTTTACTCTGACATCTTGTTAATCAAACAAAGGTCATGAGAGACACTTGACTGTTTTCTCAGATTTTATTTTTTCAAAAAGATTTTATCTTGGTTTCANTCTGGTTCGTTAGTTATTTTGTTGGATTTTTGATTCCTGCCTCAGTGCCTGAGAACCTTATTAAACCACTTAAATTCACCTCTGCCAATTTCGTCTCTGCATTTGGGTCCTCCTCAACAAACACCATTTCCTGACAGAAATGGAAAACCCAGAAGACAGGAACTAATAAGAAAACAACAAGAAAATAATAATCAAATAACTAGGATAAAGAAACATGGTGAAAAGAAAACTAAACATTAGACATCAAGGAGCAAAAGAAAAACATAACAGAAACAGAAACCTAACAGGTAATTTTACTTGTACTTGAGTACTATTTCATCCAAGTATTGGTACTTTTACTTGAGTATGATATTTTAGTACTTTTTCCACCTCTGTCTCTTTGCAAAGAGGATGATGCTATACATCCTTTTTATGCTTCATTCGCGGCCGATCTAAAATCAAATGCATCTAAAACCTGATCTTCAACCTAAAATTGTTAATTTCGAGAGTTTTTGGCCCTTTATCTACCTCTGGTTTGTTCCTGCCTGTCATATTAATAATCCTTGTTAATTACCACAGTGGAAAACATTGTCTCCTCATCCTACAATAATAATTATCAGCTTCTCTCAACCATCCAAAGCCCACCCCCACTTAAAAATAACAACAAAAAAACCCAGCTGAGCTCATTTCTGTGGCGACTTGTTTGATGTAGATGAAAATCTCTGAGTGGGAAACAAAGAGGCTTAGTGATGTTTGGGGTTTTTTTGTGCTATTTTTGGAGCAGCCCATCTCTGAATAAATCTATTGGATTATGGTTTACTTGTGTGGATGTTAAATGAAAAAGTATATTTTACTTGAAATTCATTCGTTTATGAGACTGACCATGTGATGCTTTTAAAATCAAGCTGCTGCAGCCATTTGCAAAAGAAAAAAAAAGATTATAGGCTGTTTTTTAAAGCAGAGGGGAATTTCTACTTTCTTGGTTTAATCTGCTGATGAGAGGATGATAGTAGCAGGTGGGGGAGGGGCAGTACTGCATTGTCTTCAGGTGTATACAGCTGCAGGGAACTATTTTCTGTCTAAATCTCAGTTCAGCAACCTTTGGGAAGCTGAGAGATACGTATGGCAACGTCAACTTGGCTGGAGTTTTGAACAAAGATAATCAGACTCTTGTGTTTTAGGGTTGGTGGATAGATTCAATTCAGTTTATACACATGTAATCTCAAGGTACTTTACAGTTCACCATACAGTTCATACATCACCATCACACAAACAAATTGATTCAAAGTTTTCTATCTAAGGAAAACCAGTTGATTGCATAGATGATTACTTATAGATAAGACTTACTGTATTTTCGCGACTATAAGGCGCATAAAACGTCTTTTTTTTCTCCTCAAAATGTGCGGTGCGCCCTATGTGTGTTGTTACCGCGGACGTTGTTGAGACCGCCATTAGAACGTTAAAGGGGGAAGTGTGGGCGTGGATTTGAAACTGTTGTCTATGGTGATTTTTAAGAGAAAGACTTTGCCTCAAGAGACTTTTCCAGCTGGAGTCGTTATTAAGGCAAAT
>NW_015151088.1:494754-505991 GCF_000732505.1 Cyprinodon variegatus | reverse complement strand
TTTTCTCCAGTTACTCCGGCTTTCTCCCACAGTCCAAAAACATGAATGTGGTTCTTTTTTAGAAATGTCCTGATGTTTTGACCTTATCTCATGTAGAAAGTTTTGATGGTTCCTAAACTCATAACTACGCCACTGTATACATGCAGTCTGGCTGTAAAATGTATTGTGTGTTTGTCATAATTCAGGTGCTCACCAGGTGTGGGAAGGGTCTCATTGTGTTGAAGAACAGGCCGGTAAAACCGAGTCTCAGGGTCCAACCGGGGCAGAATGGAGATACCGTTCCTCTGTAGGTGGAAACCTGATAAAGAAGAATCCTGGTCACTTCTGAAGTTTGTTTTTCAATTTTTACTAAGCAAGTTTATGAATTTGAAACTGCAGCTGGGAAAGTGGGACAAAATGTTAGGGTTTCAATTTGACAGGATTATTGATTTCTTTGTAGTTTTTCAGTATTTTTTTTTTTTTATAAAATTTTAACCATAAAAACTTCAGTAAGAGCACCCTTACTCTTCACTTTTAAATAATATGTGCATAAAATTGGAGAAACATCAATGCATCCATTGTTAAAAGCAGAGATCAGGATACTAAGGCTTGAATTGTAGTGAGACCCATGGACCACAAGAACTGTACTAAATTCGTGATGGCCACGGAGGGTTTTGGGGTTTTCAAACATTTTTGGGCAAGATTCTTATCAATGTAAGACCTTTAAAAAATCAGATAAAACCAAACATTCTTAAGTTGGAAAATGAACAATATATCATTTTATTAATTCTTTTCTTAACTGACAATAAATAGGACCAGAGCCACACAGTCAGCACCAAGTGGCACTAAATACATCTATCTCAATGGAGCCACATTGTTGTTGCTTAGAAGTGACTGAAACTCTTCTTATCACAAAGACAATTGAAAAACAATGGTTTAAAAAAAACTGCAGATTTTGTTATCTTCTAAATTCTCTATCATATTCACACCATCTGTGGCTGAAACCCACAGTGTGAGAGAACAAAACTGCAGCACCACCAGAGACCTCTAAAGCAATGATTACTGCCTGGAAGAGGAAACCACCAGCATGAACATTTATATCATATCAGCAAAGTCAGGAGTTATGTTAGTCTATAGAGATATGTTCAACACTCAGTTAAACGTGTATATTCTATAACACATTAGTTTGATTAGCTTATTTTCACAGAAATTAGTTTATGTAAAAAAATCTGACATTTGACTTTTCAGTGATCACTGCTGCCTTTATATTAAAATATTCAAAAATCAATAGAGGACCAACAAAAAGTGACCTGTTTACTAATTTTAAACAAATAATGTGTGTAAAAAACAATGTCAAAGTATAGCTGAAATTACCTGGAACGAAAGCAGTTAGGAGGAAAACAACCAGTCCGTTCGTACGAGCCTTTAGCAGCATGGTATACGAAGAACAGCGAAGAGGTAGACGAAATGAATTCTCAAAGGAAGTGGAGCTGTGGTGTGATTCGTAAATATGAGAGCAGTTCAGCGTTGCTTACCCAGACATATGAAAAGAGGTGTCACCACGAACACTGAGACCACAGAGGCAACAACGGCTGTAAAGAATTCACAATGCATGATGGAAACTTTAACTCATCAAGTGGTCAGAAATAAATCACCTTAAACATTGCATGTGAATAATGCAGGATTTTATTTATTGTAAAAACACATAAAGATGATGGGTTATTCAGTAGATTTAACAGCATTCCTATAGAGGTGTCAGGCAATAAACTTCAGTTTATTGTGTTTTAAAAAGGTTTATTCTCCGCCTCCTCCTCAATGAGTTACATATGACTTAATGATGAGCATATACTGAAAGTGTTTTCCCATTCCATATTTCTGCTTTTTTGTAAAATTCAGAGGTTTCACATCATTAAGTAAAGTTTAAAATCCTAATTTCATTCATTTCAAAGAATAAAAACTATCTAAACACACCTGACCCCATGTGAAGATACATTCCTCCCTAAAACTTGGAGCTGGTGGTGTCATCGCTGGCTCCAACAAGGGAAATCAAGTGTTTGTTATAACTGGTACAATATGTTTTAGATGAGATAATCGACTGAAGGCGTCTTAATTTGTGAGATTCTACCATTTGAGCCCCAACAACATCAGAATATCTGCAGCTCTGTTTCTTGGAGAATTGGTGTAACTCAACCACCTTGGGTGATTGAAAAACTGAAGGAGCCTGGTGTAGGTGATCATATTTCAAAATTGGGTTTACAGTTACGACTAAATATTTACATATGAATAGAGGGCTATTATGTGAGACAAGAATAGAATAGAATAAAGCAGAATAGAATAGAATAGTACAGAAGAATATAGAATAGAACTATATAGAATACAACATAATGGAATAAAATAGGACAGAATAGTATAGAATAGAACTGAATAGAATATAACATAATGGAATTGAATAGAATAGAATATGGGAGGAGTTCAGTATTGCTTACCCAGGCATATGAAAAGAGGTGTCACCATGAGTGCTGAGACCACAGAGGCAACAACGGATGTAAAGAATTCACAATGCATGACTGAAACTTTAACTCATCAAGTGGTCAGAAATAAATCATCTTAAACATTGCATTGAATATAATATAAAATATAAAAGACAATAGAATTGAACAGAACAGAACATAATAGAAAAGAATAGAATACAATAGAAAATAATAGAATATAATATGATAGAATACAATACAATAGAATAGAATAGATTTGAACAGAATAGAATAGAACAGAACAGGACAGGACAGGACAGGACAGGACAGGACAGAATACAATAAAATAGAAAAGAACAGAATAGGACAGAATAGAATAGAACAGAACAGAACAGAACAGAATAGAATAGAATAGAATAGAATAGAATAGAATAGAATAGAATAGAATAGAATAGAATAGAATAGAATAGAATAGAATACAACAGGACATGACAGGATAGGATAGGTAGGTAAAAACATACATATATCAGCATTGTTGTAAACGGCTAGTGGGCCTCTTGAAAGCAGTGAAGAATTTACAGTCTAAGAGCAGCTGGGAGGAAGGATCTGCTGTAGAGCTTCTTTGTGCACCTAGGACAAAAAAGTCTATCAACAAAAGAGCTCCCTGTTTTTTAGCAGTGAATTAGAGGGACATATGTGGATATTTTTGGTTAAAGTGCACCTTAAACATAAAGCTTCGTTGTACTCCCTGTCTGCCCCTTCTAATAGTTTTTCCTCAGTCAGGGGTAACCAGTTTATTAGTAGATTCCATTCACCAGTGTCTCTGCATTTAGCCTATAGCCTACACCTGTTATCTGCTCTATTTAAGCCCTCAGTTGTTTTCATTTATCCATAGATTCTTCGTTTTCTTCCTAACTTTATACTTGGTTTCTATGCTGTAAGTGTTTTGTTTATATTCTTTATTAAAGTTTTCAGTTCACCATGCTGAGTGTATGTTTAATCTTGTTGTAGAAAATGGAACTTTGATAGCCTGACATGATAGAAAACTCTTAACCAATCAGACAAAGACTGTGGACCTGTCTCGGTCATCATTAGAAGAACTTTTCAAATGCCTGAAGGAGCTACGCTGATCTGTCAAAGATATGTTTGCAAGTGTAAACAGCAAGAGAAGGCTGGCTTAGATTGTTAAAGAGAGTGGTTATGCACAGGAAGATGATTCCAGTGCCAATGTGGACACAAAGGGCACTCAGTAAGGAAGAAGCTGTTTTTTAATAAATATAGAATCTGTCATTCTCCTTAAAAAATATAAAGGAATGGAACCCCTGCTCTAAACTGACCCCTTCAGGCCCAGCTGAAAATTTCAGCTTTCTACAAACAACAACCCTGCTGGAGAAGATCAAGGTAACTGTCGAACATGATGGTACCATTATCATGCTCTTAGATGGTAAAACTAATGGTAATGCAAAATGGAAGGCATTTAACTGCCTTGACATTCTTTAAAAATGATTGTTAACTATCTTATCATTGCTAACTTTAACTGGATGGGACAATTATCTTAAAGTGACTTTAAAATTAGCTTTGACAGATTGTTTTTAAATGATCTCCCAAATGGATAGTTTTGAAAAGAGTGCAAAAAGTGTTAAATTGAGCCAGAATTATACAAAAAAGTTGTTGTTGGATGCAATAAATGGACAATAAATGCAACTTTCTGAGAATGTTTGAGTTACAATGCACAATGTAAAACCTGAATATGTAATATTGACCAAAGGTGGACTGGAGAGAAAATGCTTAATGAATTAAGACATAGATATCACTTTCTTGCTTGTGGAGATCAGTAAAGTTGTATAACTGTTCAAACCTGAACAACTCAGGGTTCATTAAATCTGTTCTTTGTTACTTCTGAAAAAAGGTCTATAAATAAGACACTTTCTAAACCATAGTTACAAATACAGTAAAAATAAGAAAATAAAAAGAAATTGACTACCAGATTTTGTTTTAATTTTACACTTTGGAATCAGAAATAAAAAAAGTTTTTAAGTTTAAATAATGTTTTACATATATGAAGAATTTGTTTAGGTGATACAGCAGCACACAAAGACCAACAAAAATACAGCTGAGATTAAAACTTGAGGATATATAATCTGGAATAAACAAATGCAAGTTGTTTAGGAATGATGGAACTTTCTATATTTCACATCTCTAAATGGGGCTGAGGTGACTTATTAACCATAAACAAGCAAACACAGGTGCAGATCCACAGAGCAGGTTTCATAATTTGTTGATCTTGATGGATGCTGTTGAATCTGAGCTCACTTTAGCTTGTTTTTTGGGGAAATCTGAGTGGCCGAGGTTAAAGGTCCACCGGGACAAAGTCCCACATCAAACATACTGTAGACACAAAAACACAATGAACATGTTAAAAGTGACCTGTAAACACAAATGTTACAGTCAATGTGGTTAAAGTTAGTTTATTTCTTTGTGGCTCTTTGTGTTTATCTGATTCTGAGGATAATTAGAAGTTTGTATGTTTTATTTTTTTAATCTCTCTGCCTCTGAAACAGACTGATGTATTGACTCAACATGTGGGAGGGCAAACCGAAAAGCAAACATTTACTCCTCTTTTACCAGCTGTGCATGGTGGGTATTGTCCTATGTGTGTGTGTGTGTGTGTGTTTGTGTCCTTTCTGCCCTTCAGTCCACCGTACATTTGTTATCATCTTTCTCAGGAATTCCAGCTACAGTTAGAGAACTTTGCTCAGTCATCTGAACAAGAGAAAGAGGAGTCAGGATTTTCCTCTTCTAGACCAACAGGCCTCCATCTTCACTAACTGTAAGCCTGAATTCAATAGGAAAAGCTTGTTTTCTACTGTATATAAGAAATGTTTAGATTCCTTGTAGGATTAGGATGTAAACAGTCTTATAATTTGTTTGATTTTATTTGTTCTATGATGTGCAGTAAGAGAGAAGTAAGGCAGCCACCGACTTGAATGATGAGGAGCGGAGTGGTGCTGTTTGTTCTGGGTCTGCTGTGCTTCTGCAGCTCCGTTTTTGGGCAGGTAAGAACCACACTGGGTTAAAAAAAACACACACGAGAACTTTATAAAGACAGAGAACATGATTGTTCATCTCTAGCACACTTTGAAAACAAAAAACAATGCATTTTTACTGAGTTTCTAACAAATTCTTTTAATTGCTGGCAAATGTCTGAGCTGTTGGAAGAATTATGTTGATTTTAATTCTTCTAGCTTTAGTTTATCTGATTACCATATCAATGTCCAGTTAACTTTGTTTAGATAAGAGACCAAACTCTAATCTAAGTCGTCTCTGAGCTCTGATCAGTGACCCTAAAAAGCACCTTGGAGTTCTCTCTCCACGCTCCGATCTGCACATCTCACTTCACCTAAGCAGAAAAAGTGAAGTCAAATAATAATCATAATTAATTTAACATTTTTCTTATTCTAAATAAGAAAAATAAACATTTTTAAGTGCATACTAATGAAAAACTTTCTTTTATTTTTATTTTTTTTAATAAGATGCAGTAAAATGCATCAGAACCACTCAGTGAAAATATTCTAAAATTTAGGCAAAAAGAAAAAGAAATCCGACAAAAAACCGATTGATCAAAATCACAAAATATTTAATCGCAAAGCAATCATAGGGAAGGCATTACTTTGTTAAAGTAGCATAACTTCTTAGGTGTCACATTTCTAATGACGCCGGCCCGGCCTGAGGCATGAATAACATTTATGAGTAATTCAATTTTCACAAAAAAAAAAAAAATGTGCAGCTTGAAAAGATATAATAGAAAAGGGTAGAATTACGTTAATTACCAAGGAACAGAAAATATTGATAAATATAAAGATAATGATTAAATTAAACAGTTTATTTGGGGTGTTTATTAATAAATGATTTACAGTTGCTGATGTATTTGTGAAGCAAAATCCATTCTATAGTTTGCTTGCTTGTCAGCTGATAAATGGGTAAAATGTCAAAGTCAAAATGGTTCCTGGGGTGAATGGTTGGTTCAACTGAAACTGGAGCCTACGAATAAAATTCTGCTTAGGACCACATATAACCATGGGACAGTTCTGATTGTCTGTTATTAAAGCAAATCATAATTAAAGCACAAATGAGGTGAAAAGAAGTGTGGAGTGATTAAACTACAATAAATTATATTGATTATGATTCACTAATCTCACAAATCTAAAGAACAATATTTAAGGTTGAACTCTTTACTTTCCCGAACCTAAATGTGAGGAGGCAGGATCACATCAGAAGTAATTTAATAAAAACCAAAGTAGACTTAAAAAACTTTTAAAGAATTTGAGATTCCTTTAAAATCTCCACAACGATAATAACTAATTCAGATGGAAAACATTAATGAGAACTCTTCATTCATGAAATTATAAATGAAATTAGTAAGTAATGAATTCAGTGTAAATTATGAAATGAACGATCAAAATATTTTTAATTAATTAATTAGAAGCGTATTTATGACTTAATTCTGGATCTAATGGCTAGTTTTCATCTGTGAGGAAAAATTTTTAAAAGATTATCTTTGAGTCTCTAGAGCAGTGATTCCCAACCAAGGGTACTCGTACCTCTAGTTGTCCATGAGAGCATTACAAGGGGTACATGAAAATATTTTATTTATTAGGTACTAAAATAAAACAGGGCAGGGATCTGTTTTGCTATTTAAGAGCCCAATGGAAAAATTAAACAAGATTTTATCAACAAAAAAGTAAGTTTTTCTTCTATTTTTGAGTTCATCCTGAGCTGTGACACACATCAAAACCAAGCAGAGGAACAGACTACAAGAAAAGAACA
Organism: Cyprinodon variegatus; assembly: GCF_000732505.1. Classification (NCBI taxonomy): domain Eukaryota; kingdom Metazoa; phylum Chordata; class Actinopteri; order Cyprinodontiformes; family Cyprinodontidae; genus Cyprinodon; species Cyprinodon variegatus. The sequence continues at coordinate 498,714 of NW_015151088.1, read as the reverse complement.
GCCTGGGATCAGCTGTTTTTCACACTGAGCTATCGGAGCTCATCAAAGCAGCTCAGGTGTCTTGATGAAAACAAAGTAAAATTAATTAAGTTAGTCTGACAATAATTTTTGTTCTGTATTTTGTTCTGAATTCATCAAGTTTAAATGGAATTACTGAGAGGAGCTCAAGTTTTATAGATACATGTTTATAACAGGATTTTTTCTCATATTTATTAAGATTCCTCACCAACTTTCAGGCAACACATTTATGTTGTTTTTTATTTTAGATGGAAATAATTAAATGTGCAAATTAAAAGATTAGGTTAAATAGTTTTTATTTTATAATCATCAATGATTTTGACTGAGGGGGTTACCCATGGTAAGACAAAATACCCAAAGGGGTACACAAGTCAAAAAAGGTTTGGAAACACTGCTTTAACGACCCATTACATTATCCACTTTCAAGTATTTCAACCATCATTAGGAAGAACGAAGTGCCTTACTTTTTAAGGATCATGTGGTCTCACCTCTCAAGGGACCCGCAGGATTTTAGCAGGCAGGTGGTTTATAAGCCTACTTTATACTTTGTGTGACTTTTAATATTCACTTCAACTTGATGCAGCAAAGCCATCAGAGAAACATGATCTGTCCTCTTTGAGTTTGATGCCAGCTCTCTGTTTCTTTTGATTTGTCCAGGATGCTGAGGGGACTGAGCAGGGTGTTCAGGTCTTCTGTGATGACATGCACGTGCAAAAGGCTGCCCACAGCGCCTTGCACAAGTTCAACGACAAGTTGACCACTGGATACAAGCTGGCTCTCTTTCAGATCACATCCGCCAGAAAGGTACAGCTCCTAAAAAAAAAGTACAACTTTCTGTAGAAGTGCAAAGAAATCATTATCTTGTTGTTAAAGGTACAGTGGAGGGTTTTCTTTTTACGGGTGGATCATAAAAATAAGTGGTTTTCCTAATTGTCAATCATTCTGGTGATATCTTTATGTAAGGCCATCCTACGTGCTAGTCCCCATTTTCACTTACCAGTGGTGAGTCTGACATAGTGAACATAGTTTTTTTTTGGAAAGTAAGCTTGTATAAGCAATGCAAACAGCAACTTTTCAACAGAGTGCACGAGGAGAAATAGGCTCCTGCATGCTCTCTCACACATTTAACAGGCGTTTGGCCCTCTCTGGAGTGGGTACAGGGTTGTGCATGTGCATTTCTTTTTTTCTTTTATTTCTTTTTTTTTTTTAAGTGGAGAGGGCGGGCCTTTTCAAAAATTCGTAAAAATCGTCCACTATACCTTTAAAGCAGCACTGTTGACATAAGTCTAAGATGAATTTTAGATAAAATGAATATTTCAGGTCAATAACTTTTAGTGGTGTAAAAAATCAGAAGTTACAGATCCAATTTTCTTATTGGCTGAAAGTTACAGTGTCGCTTTAACTTAAAATTTTGCATCAACTGCATTTATTGTTTAGGAATAGTGAAACATTAAGTACTTAAAAAATTAGGAGTTTTTTTTTTTTGTCTTTAGGCAATTAAGAAATTCTTGTTGAGACACTCTGCTCAGAAAGCCCAAATATAAAACACAGACTAAATTATAAAGTGTCTGGTGTGAATGACAACCTTAAAAGACTTTAGGAAGTCATTAAAAGGTAAGATAATAAAAAAAATTATATAAACTTTATAATGCTCGCCATTAGGAAAACTGGAGCATTTAGATCACCTGAAAAACACACAGGGATTTAACATGATGCATTTTCTTAAAGTGCAACTTATGCAAGAGCAGCCTATGATCGGACATTGGTCATGAAATGGACAAACAGCTCCTGGTCCGGGTGGATGGGATCTGTGGCAATATGTCTGTCCTTCTTCTGGACTCCTGTAGCATGTCATGGTGGGTTTCAGTAAAGCCCAGTATGCAGAACACCACGGAAACAGATGAAAAGTTTAACCAAGTTTGAGCACAAGCACATGGAATAAACACAGGAACAGGAGTTTGTGTTAAAGAGTTTATGATTGATACCTTGAGGTGTCCGGGTTTGGCTTTGAGAGAGGAACTGTTGGGTCCAGAGACTGTTTAGTTCAGCAGAGACCAATAACCGCTTCAGCGTCTTACTTCTAACTTGAGGGCAGACCTTGGCTTTGGGTTTCCAGCTCTTAGTCCAGAGCAGCATGGGAATCCAGAGAAGAGTCTTCAGGTTTGGCTCAGAGGGCAGGCTCGGCAGGTTAAGCTCATCCAGAGCTTACAAGGAAAACTGGATTCCTGAAAGCAGAGACAAGGAGGAATTAGAATCCAATCAGGATCTGAAACAACAAAGGTTCTCAGAAGATGCTAGGCTCAGGTGCTAACCAAACTAGATAAACACTGCGGCGTTGAGGCAAGGTCTGAAGGCAGGTTATATACTGGAGGATCCTCTAATGATGAGATGCGCCTCAGGTGTGTCGAAAGCTCAGCTCAGGAGGATCCACGGCGAACTCTGCTGGAGAAAGGTGGAACTTCTCCAGATCCCAACATAGCATAAACTGAGTCCAGACATCCTTCCTTTCCACACATCATGCTGAGACATAGGAGGCTTTCCACCCTGCCTCTGTAAACATTTCTTAGTAGCTGAGTCGAAATTCTGGATTGTTTTAACTTCCTGAGAAAAAAGAGCAATTGTTGGACCTTTTTCACCAGGGGAGAGGTGTGGGGGTTCATATGTAATCAACCAATATTTATAATGTTGTCTTAGGTGTGCATTTTTTAAAACAAACTAAGTGTTGAAAGATCCAAACAAAGCTGTTTTAATGATAACTGACAAGTTCTTGGAAAACCGGGTTTTACCTATTGATCTTTGTTACATACTGATTGTGAGTATTTGTGTATGTGTACAGACAGAAGATGGCTCAGACTCTGTGTATTCACTGGAGTTCACCAGCAGGAGGAGTGAGTGTGTAGTGGGGGACAACAAACCCTGGACAGAGTGTGACTATCTGGCAACTGGACATAGGGTAACACCATTACAGTTATTAATGCATACTGGTTATGACATAAAACAAAGCAGAAACTTCACCTGTTTTCCTACAGGCACCAATTTCATGCAACGCTACAGTCCACATGACAGAATCAGAAGCCGACACCAAACAGGTGGATTGTATGATCGGTGAGTAGATGCATGAAAGATCTTCATAAAAAACAAAAATCACCCTTTTTTTTTTTTTTTTTTTTTTTTTACAAAACATGCATCCACAAGAATTATGAATGGTTGCAGCTAAATAACAAAATTAAATGTCATAGAGTTGAATTATACATCTAAATGTAAGTAAATGAGAATAATCTTACATTAAGATAAAGACATTAAGGGAATAGTTTTTGTCACTAGATTCTTCGAACCTCCCCATGACTTCCAGCACCTGTGTGTCATATTTAGACTAGACAGATCTAACTTGTTTTAGAAATGGCTGGACAGGGATTTTTGATGATAGTTATTCTTGCTTTCTATACACTCTGGCTTTATTGCACTATGCTGTAATCCACTTTACCTTGGAGTCAGCCATCCTTCCCTGAACAGCTGCAGTTTGCCCAGAATACAGCTGCTGCTGCTTCTAATTAGATTGGTAAGGATCTGGGAACACACGATACCAAGTCTGGCTTCCCTCCACTAGTTGGCTGTGCATTTTAGAGCTCATTTTAAGATGATTTTTTTTTTTATTTTAAAGGTTTGCATTGTATAACCTTCCTTGACCTGTCTTCCCTCTGAGCTGTTTCATCCATTGTTTTTTTTGTTTTTTTTCTGTGACATTAATCTTTTAATATCTACTCCCCTGGATGCTAAGTTAAAATGGAAGCTAAGAGGTTAGAGAGACTTTAGTGTGGCGACTTTCAAATTATAAAATTATTCGCATTTAAATATCATACATGCTAATGATAACTGATAATTGAAAAGAAAAATATACAAAACAAATCTACTAGTTGCTGTTACAGAAATAACTTTTTTTTT
>NW_015151088.1:473130-494424 GCF_000732505.1 Cyprinodon variegatus | reverse complement strand
TTCACAAATTAGTAATTCATTAATGTGTGAATAAGTAAGTAATTATTCACACATTAATTGTTAAAACATTACAATACCGACATTGATTCATCTTTCAAAATCCATGTATAATTTGATTCAACAATGACCCAAAGAAAAAAGGTAAATAGATGATAAATGCCAGCTGAGTAATACAAAACAGACTTAGAAAACTTTTATTGTCATTTTGTATACACAGAGTTTATACAAAACTACATTTTGGTTTGTATAGCTTTTAGACAGTGAAACAAAGGCGTGGACAGGTTTTCCTGGATAAAAAAAACAATTCTTGACCATAACAGCAAAGGTGATAATGATAAAACCCTCCAAATGTCACTGAGAAGTCCTTCTGCAGAGAAGTCAGATTACTGGGAACCTTATCTCTACCCGTATGTCTCTACATGACCAATGAGATTAAATCTGATTTTTCACTATCACCTTTTTTTCCTGGAAAGATCTATTTCAAAATGGAGAATGTGAGGAAAGCACTGATTTTTGTGAAATACCAAAGTTATCTGCAAATAATATCTGTAAAGGTGCATAAAAGTATCACTCCATGGAAAACATTGTCAAATAGACTTTAATCTGTTTGCTTTAAAAGCTCCAGCCTGAGTCTAATGTAAATAGATTTTTTTGGTGATGCAACTTTCAAAGAGTGTGGTAATATTTTTCAAGTTCAAAATGGAAAATACCTCTGTTTACTGAATATCTGTTTGCTGCTATAATATGTTGTGTCCCTGAAGAATTTAATGTCCATATATTTTTATGTGGAGTTATCGTTGCCATATTGTCATACGAGTTTAATCTGTCCTGCAGACATGTTTAGATTTTAACCACTGAATGCACATTTTAAGCTGATCGGATTGATTAGATGCCCTTTGCTAACATTTATTAAATCTTTGATTAAAAACACTTAAATTAAAAAGGTTATCACATTTTTAACATACGGCAGTTAGTGGTGTTCCCTTATCGATCTCCCCAGTTGAGTGATTCATTGTCTTGGTCTTTTTAAGCTAACAAATACTTTTATTTTAATTGTAAATATCTACTTTGTAAAACAGATCCACAGCACCTTTTCTGAGAGTCATGGAACAACATTGCCCTGTTTTTTGTTGAGCTTAATGTCCTTTTATCCTGATGATGGTGTCATTATGCTGTCTGTTTTTCTTTTTCCCAGACAGCTTCCTTATTCCAGAAAAAGCTCCGTGTTTGGGCTGCCCTGAACATATTGAAGAGAACTCAGAGGACCTTAAGGTTCCTCTTTCAGCATCTATCTCCAAGTTTAACTCCATTTCCAACTCCACTCACCTGTTCACCTTGTACAGGGTCAGCCATGCCACAAGACAGGTAAACTAAGATGGGACGGGGAATAAATTAAGACCATCGGTACCATTCCTGCTCTGTGCTAACTACACGTGTGTACGCCTATGCAGGTCGTTGCAGGTTTCAGGTACCAGCTGAGATTCGATATGAAGAAAACCACCTGTGCAAAAGCTGAGCACAAAGACCTCAACGATCTGTGTGTCGCAGATGAGGAGAATAAGGTAAATACATCAAATAACATAAAGTGACTCCACCATTTTTGTGCAGATTCTTATTGTGTTTTCATTTAATTGCAGGAGTTTGCAAACTGTAACGCTACGGTGGATTTGGCACCATGGAGACTCGAGCAGCCAGAGGTTCATACACAGTGTGAAGAAGGTGCCTTGCATGTGGTAAGACACAGAATTTGTATAAAAGTTCAAATAAAATGACAAAATAAAAAAAACAGCCAAGAGGAAAAATTAATGTTTTACCATAAAAGTTCTAGATGATTATTCATGAACAATTACAATAAAATACATGTGTTTATGAAACTAACTAGAATATCTGAATCAATTAGGGTTTCATCTAAGTGGGGGTTTTCTATTAGAAAAATAAAGATCATACATTAAAAATTCATTGTATACAGAGTGACATATTTCAAGTGTTTAGTGATATATTTCTTTTTGATTGGGACTTAAATTATTTAACTTTTCTTGGAAAATCTGACTATTATCTATCTAAAAAACAGATTGTGAATTATACGTTATTAGTTACAAAATAATGTGGAAGACTGCTGACTTGACGGTTGTCCAGTGGACACTGGTACTCTGGCTTTAACTGAGCTGAGCTGGCTGACTACAGTCTGATGCATCCAAGCTATTTCAATCTGAAAAACTCACACGAAGAGAAAAGACAATTAGGAGAAATTTATTGATACANACCTGGAAGATGGAAGTCCAGTTGGATAACACAGGTTGAAAGAACTTGTCCATGATGAGCAAGCATGAAGCGACAGTGGAGACAAAAAACTCCCCGTTGGAAAGAAAACTCTGGCAGAACCAGGTTCAACATGGCGGTCTTCTGCTAGACTGGTCGAGAAGAGACAGGGAACGCAGTAAGAGTCCGGGAGGAATGACACTCTGATGAAGCTTTAGAGGAGGGGCTGGAGGTGGATTAAAACGGTGTGATCTGAATGAAGTCACCGCGCATCCACCGTCTGCGCACAGGAGTAGACAAGTGCGGATCGGAGGCCTTTTAAGATGAACTTTTATGCCGATTGGCTTCCGTGGAGGTGTGGTTCAAAGCTGATTGGCTGTGTTGCCGGTGGATGAAGGAAAGCAATGAGTTTCATCAGTTGAACTTCCGCATAGGCTCCATTAACCAGAGTGGAAGACGTTAATTTCAGGAAAAAAAATTTGTTGGAAAATGGTGCATGATGAATTAGGGTGGGCAATTGAAATATAGCAATCTATATGTATTTAACAAAGTGTCAAACTTTATATAAATTGCTGAAATTATCTTTATAATCAATTTGCTGTCATATTATGAAGAAATTATGTTCCAATCTCCATCTGATGATTTATGCCTTTGTTTCAGACTAGGCGCCGCCCCCCTGGCTGGTCACCACTCAGGACCCTGGTGGCCCCTCCCACCCCCAATTCCCCTACACCCTCCGTCTCAACCACAGTCTCCTCCAATACACAACCCCCCTCCAAGGCTCCTGCCAAAGAAGAATCATCTGAGGAGGACAGCCCAATTTCATCCAAGTCGCACGATCTTCCGTTCCACTGCCCTTCCTTCCCCTGGAAAATGTTCAATCCTCCCAAACCCCCGGTGGCAACACAAGGCCCAGCAGAGGCCTCCCCAAAGCCAATAAAGGCCACACGCCACCCCCTAGCAAAAAGTCTAGGGAAAATGCAGTGAAATAAACCTGCTGTCTTAGATTTTCTCTCAAGAAGCTGCATTATTCGTATCGTATAACAAAAAAAAAAAAAAAAAAAGTGTTCCAGACGAAATATGTTTTACTTTTTTTCTTGTACTCAAGGCTTCAGTGATGATATACGGCTTTCTAGAAATGATCTTTATCCAAGTGAAATGCTGAAAGATAGACTTTAGCAAACATTGTGAAAAATGTTTAAGTCAACATTAGTTCTTTTCTTTGGTTCAAAATAGGGCTGGGCGATATGAAGAAAATTGAATATCACGATACCTTTGGGCTATATCACGACACACGATATATATCACAAAATAACAAACCTGTTTTCAGGCACATAGTGCCTAAAGTTGCATTGTTATATGTCAAATTAACATGTAATTTTTTGGTTTGAAAAAATGTATTGTAAATTTAAAATTAATTAAAAATGTTTTATTTGAACCATCAGCTGCACAGTTTTTCATAAATTACAATATTGCAACATTAGAGCTCTTTCATGGTCAACACTGGACCTTAAAAACAGAACATCCCAGCAGCCAAAAGGAACACCAAGGACAAAAAGGACACAAAATAAACCTGAAATAAAAAGGGTCTCTTTTGTGCTCTTTTACAACAGTCTTCATTTTGCGCTGGATGACGTTTTAGGTGGTGGAATAAATGACTTGGCATAAGACAAACTTTGTCATTTTATATTTACAGAATGTATACAAAATGCAATTTTGATACATACAGCTTTTCCGACACTGAATGAGCACCTTAGCAGTGAAATGAACATTTCCATTTATAAATTGCAGATCAAAATGTAAACAGTGTAGGAGAAACATGGTGCAAAAGGCATTGAAGTGGAGGGTTCAGAGCAGTGCAAAAATAATTTAATAAGGTGAAAAATGCAATAGAACACCGAGTTGAATTCTATTTATAGGGATTTGGTGTGTAGTGCAAGTATGATGTTTACAGTGTGATGAAGAGTCTCGATTTGTGACTAGATTAAAGCAGTTACAGAATCTGCTGGACCTGCATCAAATGCTGCGAAGCCTCTTCCCAGAGGGCAGCAGGGAGAACAGTCCATGGTTGGGGTTTGAGGGGTCACTAATAATGTTATGGGCTCTGGACACGCAGAGGTGGAATGAAATGTCTTTAATGGAGGAAAGAGGAGCCCCGATGATGTTCTCTGCTGTTCTCACCGTTCTTCTCTCCTTCCAGTCTGAGGCGCTGCAGCCTCCACACCACGTAGTGAGACAGCTGGTCAGAACGCTCTCTATGGTGCTTCTGTAGAAGGTGGTGAGGATGGGCGGGGGCAGGTGGGCTGAGGGGAGCCTGTGCTTAGGCTGATAAAATCAGAGGAGTTCTATCCGACCCAGACAGTCTGAGGTCTGTTTGTGAGGAAATCTAACAGCCAATTGAAGAGGGGTGTATTGAAGCCCAGCTGTTCCAGTTTTTCTATCAGATGCTGTGGGATGATGGTGCTGAAAGCTGAAGTCCAGGAACAGCATCCGCATGCGGGTGTTCTTCTCCTCCAGGTGTGCCAGGCTCAGGTGAAGAGCAGAGGAGGTGGCGTCCTCTGTGGAGCGGTTCTATCGGCAGGCAAACTGTAATGGGTCTAATGTTGGGGGGAGACTGGGGAACTGGACTTCTAAAGCACTTGAAAGAGGTGACTTGAGGATTCTTTGGGACCAGAATAATAGATGCAGACTTAAAGCATGCTGGCACTATGGATTGGTCCAGCAAGATGTTAAAAATGTCTGTGAGGAAACCCGCCAGCTTACCTACACACTCCTTGAACACCCACCCAGGTATGCTATCGGGGCCTGGGGCCTTCCTCAGGTTAACTCTCTTTTTAGTGTTCCACACGTCAGCCGTGTTAAGGCAGAGTGGCTCCTCTCCCTGATGTAGAACGGCTTTTATTGCTGGAGTGCTGTTTAATGCCTCAAACCTTCCAAAGAAGTTTAGTCAATTTAGGAAGTCAGCATCAGCTGCACCCACCGGGGGGACGGTGTGTTGCAGTCTTCAATTACCCGTATGTCTTGCCACATCCTCCTGGTGTTGCTGGCATCATGGAAGAGATCCTGGATCTTCCGGATGTGGTTCTGCTCCGCTGATCTGATGGCACGGTTCAAGTTGGCACGCACTGTCCTCAGTGCCTCTCTATCAACAGACTTTTGTGGCAGTGGTTCGTTGGCATGTTTTGCAAATTTCCACATTTTGTTCGGCATCCTTCTAGTCTAATCCAAACCACTGATATATTATTGATGCAGTGCTGTTTTCTCTTGGGGAACCAGATCATCTGGGTCCTCTTCAGACTCATTTTCTTTTTTGGCTGAAACTCCCGCTGTCACCATAGTTCTCGCTGTCTCGTTGACCTAAGTAAACGCACATGCTTGTCGTTGTGTGTGCCTTTGATATTTGTCCCTTTTGTCTGTTTGAGCCAAATTCAACTAAAACGATTTCTGGTTTGGAGGGGGAGCGAGTGATGTGTTCATAGCACGTGGAAGAAACTAAACTCACAGTGAATTTAAGAAGAAAAAAAACCTCAGTGAATTAAATACGATGACTCAATCTTGCCATGAAAATCTGCACTCGATGGTCGTGATAGTCAATTTAGCCATCCCGCGGAGGAAAACTTGAGATATATTGAGTATACTCGATATATCGCCCACCCCTAGTTCAAAATAACCTAGCACAGAGAAATCAGGATGGTTTAAAATTGTGAAGACAAGTTTACAAACAAATATAACAAATATAAACAAATATAAAAAGCTGAAATTTTAGCCATATAGCTCTGACAAATGCAAGAATCTATGCCGAACAAGGACCCAAATTATAAAGAGCTCTAATGGACAGCAGGACTCAGGATGAGTAATGAGTAATTACAGCATGTGAAATTAGCAACCAAGCAGACATTTGCTTTTTGTTCAAATGCCGATGCTTATATCAGTCACTTTTATATTGAATCCATAATGTAGCTCATACCAGAAAATGGCCGTTTCTTATATAATACAATGAATCAGGAGTGAATTCAAAAAATATGTGACATTTTTTTGAAAATTCATGATCTAAATAAGGGAAAATGAATAAGAGAAATATATTTCCACATGGGATTTTTTCTAAGCTTGTTTTGTAAAAATGTATGAGAAAAAAATTCTAGATTTATAGTAGTAATGTGTAATAGGGAAGATTACATTTTGTAGAAACAGTACAAGAACAAACAAGGAGATGAATGTTTAACAAATTTATTTACACATCTTCAAAGAACACCCCAAATGTCCAGCCAGTCCGGGTACACCCCCCCATTACCTCTCCAAATTTAGAGCAAACACAAACATTTATAAATAAAAACATTACGCAACTTAATGTAGGCAAATATGTCCCGAACCCTACAGGGAGCAAACTTAAGGCATCAGTTGATATTTACTTAAATGCATGCTAAAAATAACACACTGATTATATATGAAGAAACACTGCATTGGCACATTTTACATTCATTTATGGTGTGACTTAGGGCAGCTCAGTGCATTTTAGAAATGTAGAGCTGCATGCAAAGAGTGTGTTTTTGGTGGGTGTATAGATTAAAATGTAAAAAAGAAAAAAAAAAGATTTATTGAATCCGTTTTGTGACATTTTCTCAGTTTTTGTCGACATTTCACAGCTCATTCAGAGGCTCAGTAGAAACAGTGCATTTGGAATAAAACAAGGTGAGGATGTATTTAAGAAATCATCCTGAGATGCGAGACAAAGATTGAAAAATTCAGTATTAGCATACAGACAAAAAATAAACACTAACAAAGGCAGGGTTTCAGCATTAGTATTGCACCATTGGTTTGAACTTCTTGGGTGTGTTTGATGCTTATTGTGTCAGAGACAACCTAATATCACTGTTCTACAGACAGCTCATTTTATGCATGTAGGTAATGACTTATGGGAGGAAAAACTAGCACTTCAGTAGAAGAAGAACTTTATCCACCATGCTTTAAAAAGGTGTTAAAGTTTCCAAATATTCAAACTGAACTCTGTCACCTGTCAGATGGGTAGTTTTCACTAATAATCCAAGATCTGTGGCTTGAATGACGTTTTCTACCAGGATTGAACAATGCTTCAGCTACCGGTGCCAACATGCAGTACAACACAAAACGGCTCTCATTGGTGCTAAATAGACAAAGAATCTCTGCTGCATACCAACAACTTTCTGATTCAAGGAATTTCAAGTAAAACATGTATAACCAATGTATGTATAAAAACTCTCTTTTCCCTTATTAATCTTTTTCATACAAAGAAAAAAAATTGCCAGCTTATTGCCAGTGGAGAGGGGGCTTTTTTTTCCAAAATGCTTAGACACCATTATCAAAGGTGCCATGGCACACAGACTAACATTCACAAAAAGGCTTGTTTTCCATTGGAACCTGCCAATGAAGCTCTGCAGCCTGCACAGAATCAAAGTTCATGCAAATAAACAATCATTTGGAGGATCTTTGGGGAACCAATACATGGGATAACAACAGAACAAATTTACCCAGTTTGAATTAATAGTTAATATACAAAAATAAAAAAACGATTACATCATACATGGTTGAGAAACATGCAAGTTAAACTAACTTCTAAACAAAAAGGCAAGAGTTTTTCAAATATATGTTTCAACATTTCTTTCTTTTTTTCAGTTTATATAGTGCACTTCTAACATGGTTTACAGTATGAGCTTTCACAGGATTCACTCATACTAAAAACAAAAAAACAAAGAGCAAAACCAGAGGTCCACTAAGGCAATAAAATACATTCAGGCTCGTAATGCTGCACAGTTATGACAACATAGTTGTGTTAAATTACAAATTGAATCATTATTTTGGCCTCTTGATTCAACAGGCTGGTCTGGTGAAGTATCAAAGTTTATTACTTTACTTTCTTGGGCCTACAAAGATAATGTTTTATCTTTTTTATTTGGTGAAATAATCTAATTTCTGGAGCACAAAGCACCATCAGGTAAATAATAAAGCCAAATATGATTGATTTTTACAGTAAATACTTTCAGCATCTTACACAAGTCAAACCTACTGAAATAGTAAAAAAAAACGCAGTTCTAAAAAAATCCTGTAGGGCTTTTTTAATACATTCAAATGTAGACTGAAATGTGATTATCAGTTAGATTATTATTAGTTCTATAAATCTATAATCTCTCTTTCTTTCTAGATTAACAGTCTGGCAAAGCTACTCATACTCGTTTCTTAAATAAATTATTTTTAAAGGCCAAATATAATGATAATTTTAGCAACAGAAAAACCCCAACTTTTGGAAAGTAAATAAAAATTAAAAATCCTTATTGGACTGTTAGGATTTTTTTAGAAGGGGATTAGCCATTTAAAATAAGAATAGTTTGATTCCTTTAAGGTAATGGCGAATAATGGAATATGCACTTCCATATATGGATGATAGGATAACTCCTACTGCTACATTTTCTGAATGCCTGTTCCTCAATGACTATAATGGTGACAAAGAAAGAAAATCTAGCTAGCACTAAAGCCACAAAGATTGTCCATGCGAAAAGAAGTGGGTGAGCATCGCTGATCTCTCCCCACCAACCAAAGTCTCTCCATTTGACAGACTTTTTGCCCGAAGATGGTGGAACAACTGGAACTTTGGATTAGGGCAAAGGAAAGATGAGTTAAGATCATTCAAACAAGGAGTTGGCAGCCTGACCAGAGGAACACTGCAGCTGTTTTTTGTGGCATAAAACAAAGAACCGTTGTGTCTTTTTGTCCGCAAAAAAACATTCTGCAGATGTTCACAAAATCTCATTGAATAAATACCCTCTCTATCCAAACATTCCTCCTATATATTTACTCGGATATCATTCCTCTCCATTTGAGCAAAAACTAAAGAAACAGTGTTTGATGCGGTCAAACTCAGTCTGCAGCTGCCATTTGATTGCATGTATTTTAAATTCTCTTTTTTTTCCCATTGGGTGTACTATAGAGTACACATGTAGTTTTTAGGGTCAAACAAGTTTCTGAGGAAAACCTTATTGCATTGAAGAATTAAGTAATGTGCTAGAAAGTGCCCTTAAACATTCTTATTTGACAGTTAGATTAGCATAAATGGTTCAACTCTTAAAATCAAAACGGACTGATTTTGTGGAGAAAAGTGAGACTTGCACAATCAGAGCAAAACGACTTCTAACATCTGCCGGTGAAAGTTATCTGGCTCACTCCTGCACACAGCAGGATAAAAATACAGCCTAAATGCTAACAAAATGGTTTTTAGTCACAATAATTGTGAGCTCACTGCTGAAGGCTTTTAAATCCCTCCACAGGGTTCCAGTTCTTCAACTATCCCAGCTGATGGTCCATTTCTCTTCCCTGCATGATCTGATCTAAATCTAGCCTTTTCAAACTGAAGTTGGACACTATGCTGGTCTTTTTTTTGTGCATTAGGGCCTGATATTTGGCATTCTGAAAACAGTGTCCTTTTCTCTACTACCTTGTGCCTGTATTTATTAATATGTCATGTTCATTTCTTAGATTAAATAATTAAAAATGAACTCTAAAACAGATTCAAATTGCTCCTAACAGATCTGGTAGATCAGCAGTTTCGCCATGGGAAAGGATAAATGCTTAATTTTCCTTTTTAAAGGACTAAAAACCAAACTGGCTTATTGTAAATATAAATATGTAGTCAGGGTGTTTTATAAACTGAGGTAAGCCACGGCTAAATCTACAATTTTAAGTTATCTCTAGATTATCTCATTTCAGTAAGTTTAATATTCAATTTGACCTGCGTGGGGTAAATGAAAAAGGTGGAAAATCTGCATCCCTGCAGCAAAACAAAGCAGCATCTGCTTTTTTTGTACTTTCTATTGTACATATAATGCAAGACTGAAACATTCACTTATAATAATGGTTAATAAGCACAAACTGGGCCCCTGCAGAGGCCTAAGAAGATGGCTAACTTTAAAGTGACAAGTTATATAACAAAAAAACAAAACAAAATAATGCATTAGCAGTATGTCTAATGAATAAAAAGTCTGGAGCTGAACTGCTGCTGAAAGAGGCTGCAATTGAGCCAAACACAAAACTCCAAACATATTTACAAAACAAATATCTTCAGTTACATTTTTGACTTTCAAGCCAAAATAAACAAAATCCATAAATTAATTTTAAAAAGTAATGACCTGTACACATTGTTTTACAATTTCCAAGTCCTTTTATGAGGGGAAGGGAGGCGTCAATCCGAAGAAAGCTCCTTTATAAACATTAAAACGATAAATTTATGCTAACATAAAGAAAATAAACTAACTGGTGGAATTATATGTGAGCAAGGATGGTGGAAGACATTATGGAAGCTCAGTTGGATCAGAGATGCAGTTTTACACCCACTCTTTACTTCCATCTCTTCAGCTCATATGGTGAAAGTAGGGGAAAAGTGTAGCACTACAATGACTGAGTCACTTTGTGGCTACATTAATGCCTTAGCAGACTTGGCGTCTCTTTTGTTCTGTTGCCAAACTTGTTATGTTCTTTTCAGCGCAGCAAAGTGAGGGAAGAGATCTTTCTTTTTTTTTTTTTTTTTTCACTGAAAACTCTGGGAAAGGATAACAAAAAAAGTCTCATCAAGCTTACCTTCCTCAGAGGGTCCTGAGGAAAATCTGACACACTGACGATAGCAGCAGACCATAGAGAAAAGGCAAACCAAAAGAATAATCCAAGAAAAACGCAGAAAACCCAGAACCCTGTTTTTAAAATATAAAAAAGTGCTTCAAAAATGAACTTCTATAGAGAGTTTTATAGAGTTAGCTATTGAGGGAAAAATGAATTCCTTCAAAAAGTGTCGACTCTCCTAAAGAATAATAAATAGTCCATGTTGAGACGGTGGCATTTCTTTTGGGGGTTTAATTAGTTTAGTGTATGCTGTCTGATTGTGTGGAAAATCCAATCCATCTTGGTGGTCCAACCTCCATGATGGGCATCGTTCATCTGTTTCATAAAATAGTCCAAGGCCTCCTGTTTCACACACACACACACACACAAACAAAAAAGAACTAAGCAGATAAAGAAAACTTTCTGTTATGAAGGTTAGAAAGACAGAGAGAAGTTCCAGACTCACCTGCTCACTTTTCTCCAGTGCCAGCGTCTTCCGGATGTAAGCTATGTCGTCAAATGACTGCAGCTCAGGCATGCCGGAGCCCAGCATCATGGAGAAGAGGTTGATAAAGAGGTTTGCATGCTGTCGGATGGCCAGGTACGCTTTGTAGCACATTTCCTGGAACCTGGAGTAAAAGTGTCCACAAGATGACATCAGCATTGGCTAATTTACAGAGGTTTGGGATATCCATGCAAAGTAGGTCGGTTTAAAACAAATATGATCCTAAATGTAGGCAAAATCATGCTTTCAAATCCAGCAGTCTCATATACAAACTTTATCTACAAAAAACTTCAAATTCAAGAGTATTCTTAAGTGGTTATATGGTGTAGGAAAAAAAAAACAAAAAAAAACTAAACACTGGCCGGTTCAGCTCGAAATCAACCAGCTAAAAAGATCATTACAGGCTTTTGCTCCTGTACCAAGCTACTTATACAGGTACCAATTGAACAAATAGGAAAGATCTGTTGCAATAGCCATGTTTCAACCCAGAGGTCAGCATTGTGACAGTTTTAGGCCAAATATTGAGGAACTAAATATGTTTACCTAAAAATGTCAGAATTTGCACTGTTACGTGAAAGTATCATCCTTAATAAACAATTCATACAGTTTAGCTGCAAAACAACATTAATTTAGTTGATTCAAAGATCCCAAACTCAAAAACTACAGCAGGTATGATATAGATAAAGAATAACATAAGTAAAACTATAAAGCACCTCTCAAACTCTTTGGTCTTTGTGTACTCCTGGCATCCCTTACTGATGACGATCAGGAAGTCTTGTGTCAGAACGAAAGGGACTCGCTCTCTCTTGTAGCCAAATTTCTTCTTCTTGTGATCCAGGAAATGGCCAAAATCTATATGAAACAACTAAAGAAAGCAAAGCAGAGAATCTCAGCTCACCTGGTAACATTTTACTGAAAGTAAACTTAACAAAAGCTTGATCTGTACATCCAGAGGACAACAAGTCTGTTTATCATCAGCTGCATCTAGGTCTTTATGAAGCTGAGCCAAGGGTTGTCTCGGGGTTTAGAAAACTTAAAATCGAGTTTTTAAAACATCAGGCTAAATGCCAGAACTCATGAATCTTTTTAAAGATACTGCACGCCATTTTCCTAAAACATGTTGCTTAATTTTTTTTTTATGTGTATGTTCTAACATGTTACCTGTCCATCTTCTTTGACCATAATGTTGCTGTTGTGTCTGTCTCCTATGCCCAGAATAAATGTAGCTACACAGTAGCCAGCACACGACCTTGTAAACAGATCCACAGCCATGTCATACCTGCACAAAAAAAACCCCACAAATCTGCATCAGAAAGTCATGTTAATAACACTGAAGAGCTGAAACACATCTAACACACATCAGTCAATCATTCCAACTACATCTTTATAGGAATCCAGAGCAGGTCAATTAGAACTCACATCTCTCCTTTGTTATTGTCCTTGAGCCACTGATGGAGAGTGTTGGAGTTGAACTGCAAGGCTCCCTTCAAACCTCCTTTACATTGAATTTTCATGATGGTGTGGGAGTTTCGAACCACCTCTATTAGACCCACACAGTCTCCCAATGACAAACAGCCATAGGGCAACATCCTGAAGACGCATAAAGCATATCTGATGAGACCAAAGTTCTGAAATCAGAACTCAGAGAAATGTCGCCATCAGAGATTATTGTACCGTAGGTCCAGTCCCTGATTCTGCCAAATGTTCTCCATGATCTTGATTATCTGCAGCGTCAGCATATCCTGCCGCAAATCTGCAACATACACACAAAGAGTTACAGATAAACCCAACCAAGATAAAGCCAAAAGTCAAAAAACACTGTAGAGCAGGTATACAGCATTGCAGTCATTGATATAATGAATTATGGAACAAATTATTCATAAACCAGGAGCCAATATAGATTTATTTATAGCTGGAATTTAGTAAATCACAAGCCCCTGGTTTTCCTTTAAGGACTTCAAACATATTAAGTCGCAACATCTGGGCTCTAAAACCTTCTTTAAAGAAACAAATTTCCTACTTTCCTGCAGTTGAATTTTAGTCCTGTTTTCAACAGTAGTTGCATCTCTTATATGTAAAGCTGTAGCTATAAATTATTTTAGAAATTGACAATCTAGTATTAGTTTAAAATAACTGATTAATTATAGAGATTTACTGTTATTGAATTAACAATGCAAAAATTTTTTAACACATTTGCAATGAGATTTTACACTAACTGTAAATGAATTGATCTCTCACAACACTACAATTTATTTAAAACGGCCATTTACATAGAAAAATGAATGAAGTTTCAAATTAGTCATTTTTTTACTTTTTTCAATTAGCAAATTTAAAAAAAGCACTTGAACTGGTTGAAACTGAAGTTATACCACCTGAGGAGTTCTGGGCAGAGCTTATGTTTGTACATCACAGGTTTAATTTCAGCTCCCAATGTTATTTTTTTTTGTTTCAGGAAATGGAATATTTTAGAGTCTATCTATACATCAGTTTACACAATTAGTTCATTTTTTTCATTAATCGATCAAATATATCATAATATGTTGTCATGTACACTTTAAGCATCTGGAGTGGACGTGTGTTGCTGTAGGTTTCTTAAGGCTTAGTGAAGCGCATGCTTGTGTCTCATTGTTACCGTCGCCATTTTTGAAGATGATTTCATTATTCTGGAACAGTAACTCGGACATGATGTCGGGGTTCTCCCAGTTGAGCCACAGTGGTCTCTTTGCTGATGACATGATCCTGCACTCATCTAACCTGAGAAATGAAAAACGTTTGTACGTGTTAAGCAACATCACAGTTCTGATCACCCAGTTTACTCGATAAAAGGTATTATTTTCCATAGAAATCTTCAAGATAATTTTGGTACGTTCATACAGCAGGTCTTGATGTTCAAGGTTTTTTTGTTGTTGTTTTTTTTAACCAAAATCTGATTTCCTTTTTTCTTTTTTAAGTGTTCTTTCATACTGACATTTATATATGCTCCTATTATCAGAGAAAACTCTGACAAGTTCACAATAGGGATGTAAATAAATAAATTAACTTTATTAATTGTTAATTGTTTCATGGTTTATTAGATTATAATTTATTCCATCCAATTACTTTATACTATCCACTTTCTATGAGTGTTGTAATATTACGGCTGTTCACTAGAGGGCCACTGTCCACTTTAAGGCTTACTGGTATTTAAAGAAGTAATGCCACAGCAGAGGGATGCAATCCAGAGTGTCGGTCCTTTGGTGACAAGGGTGCAGAACGCAAGTTTCTAATTATAAACATTCAATCAACTCCTACATGTAAGGTTAATGTCTAGGCAGCGCCCAATTATGGCGCTGCTTGCAGCACAGAGAAAACCCCAGCATTAAATATAGGATTACGCTAAAATCAGAGAGCCACATCACAATTACCATCTCATTTATTAAAACAAGCAACATACCCTGCCTGTAAATGACAGTTTTATATCTCTGTGCATCAGAAATTAGTTTTATGTATTTTATTAATCTCTATTTATTAAGCTGAAAGCTTCCTGTTCTGTTACATTTTCAAAATAGGTCCATCTTAATAATGTGTAAGAAAAGATTTACTTGCCTATTCAGTCAGCATTTAATACAGCTGAGATGGTAAATTGTTAAAATATAATGATGCACTAATTTTTTTATTTTTTTATTCAGCATATTGCAAACAAATATTCAGCTCTTCAATGTTATCGAAAAATCTTCTTGAAACAAGAGAAAACCTGTTTTGTTTTTTTGTCAATCGATAAACAACTTTAGACTGACTAATCGATAACTTTCATCACTGGTTCACCATGAAGCAATCTAGTCTAGGAGAATCTAGTCACACATAGAAACAGCTTTTACTGAAGTAATTATGGATGTTGGAGTCTCTAAGTCATTACTGAGTTTACAGCAATAGAAGCCGATAGTAGTCCTGTCAAACCACATCATAGAAGAAGAAAGGTAGGAAAGAAGAGAACAAAACTCTCGCTGCTTTTTGAAACCGGCTGTTGTGAAACAGTGACTGCTACATCTGAACAGACGTCTATGCGGCAGTGGAAGCCAGAGCAATGACGTGAAAACTGGATGAAATGTGGCATGTTCATACAAATTTGGGATGTTACAAAAACTATTACATACACTGCAAAAAATGTTAATCTAAGAAAGTTATTTTTCTTAAAATTGGTGCATTTTTTGCTTAAATTGAGAAGGTAAATGAGACACTTGGCCAATGGAATAATACAATTACCATTTTAAATAAGAACAAACAACTGTAGTCTCTTATTCCAATCCAATAATTTTATTTTAAGGTAAAAATGCTCAGTCCATTGTCAGATCATCTAAATTTCCTACTAAAATTTAGGGTAAATACATACATTTCAAGAAAATTTTACTCATTTTAAGTATGTTTTTGCAGTGTACATGTCCAATTTTAGTAAAAATATATGGAAGAGGCACTGTCTGTATTTCATTAGGGGTGAAAAAATATTTTGCTATTTAGACTGCCAAGAAGTATTCAGATATGGGACAAATATGAGTATAAATAAAAACATAACTAAAGTGAATTTTAGCCGCAGTAGCTTGCGGTGTGAAAGTCGCCTAAGGGACCCCATGACAACAAGTTTCAGACCTCAGATTTCCAAGCTGGTGTGCAGGGTTAAGAGGAGAGGTGAAGTTCTGCAGAGCATCCATGTAGTCTGGTCTCTTCATCTGCTCTACAAGAAACTTCATCTGGACCTTCACAAACACATCAGAACAAACATTTACACTTATGTTTTCTATACATACATGGTTTTTAAATCTATATTACTCAGACGCAATTTTTAAAGGTTCTTATTAGGGCTGGACAGTATGGCTTAGATTGCAGGTTTCTGCTGCTAGCTTCGAAAGCCTCTAAACGCCTCTCAACTTCCAGTTTCAGTTGTTGGCAAACACCCCGTTTGCTTTTAAGACAGGCTTATAACTTTCCTTTTTGATAAAGCTTACAAATGTTGTGGCTTTGATAGCTTTGTAGGTGTGCTATTAGGATGCTAGAGGAAATATTGACCACTTTTTCTAACTCTTCTAATCTCCAAATACGCATCATCTGGTGTTGCTAACAGTGAGACCTTAATGTTCTCCGCTTTTCCCATCAGGTAGCTACACCTGGCCTGACCAGCTTAGTGGGGACATTTCTTGAGCAGGCTATTAGCTGAGCTTTTGTTCATTTTTCCCTCTGTCTGTCAATCCCACCTCAACGCTTCTGAATGAGCAACTCCCATCACCACCTGTATGTAATCTTTTTTGTCCAAGACATATTTTAGTATTGGCTCAGAGCTCATTTGTTTATCTATGTTTCTCTTCAAGATGAAGTGAACCAAAAAGCTACAACTGCCATCAACTGCAAACAGTTATCTTCTAAAACCACCATATGGTGGTGGCAGACAGCCGTTCACAATGATGTTAAGGATTCAGCGGGCTTCATGTGAACAAAAGCTGCAAAGTTAAAAGCACAAAGCAATAAAAATAACTACCATAACAAAATTAAGCTATGCAAGTTTTTTTTTTTTTTACTTATATGCCATGGGGATTTTAATAACAGCTTGAATGAGTGGTTGGAATTACGTTTACCTGTTGAGAACCCATTTGTTTTGACTATAAATAATGGAAATAAAATTAAAATGAATGGGCACATAAATGGATGAACAGATGGATGCATAGGAAACTCTAACTGGAAATATAAATAATCTTGAAATATTCCCATTCCGTATGAAGAATCTCTATATATTAAAGAAAAATGTCCATGTATTCCGGGTGTCTTACCTTTTGAGTCTCATCCTTCTTTTCCTGTTTGAGGATGTCTGTAAGATTTATGAGCTTCTCCATGGCTTCAACCTGCCTGCTCAGGTGTTTCAGGTACATGCCACAGGCCCTGCAGTAAGCCTCCAGAAGCAACCCAAACCTCTGGCTCACGGTTTTATTGTGCATTTCTGACCTGAGAAAACAAAACACAGATTGATGTCAGAACAGGAATAAGAAAGATGCAATACCTGTTTCAATTCCACTGAAAAGACATGCAGGAAATAAAAAGATGACTCACTTGAGATGCCAGAAGAAGAAATGTCCTATTCTTTGATTGGTCAGGGCCTTTTGGAGGAGGAAGCGAGCTAATGGACTGTCGAGATACTGCTCATACTTTAATACCTAGAAGAAATGGTTGTCAGTCAGTCATTCTATGATGCACTGCTTGTAAAAATGAGCGCTAACGCAGGTCATTCATCCCTGCTGCCATGAGACTTTACAATGCACCCTCATAACTGCAATAACTTATGCAATAACTAATTTGCAATTACTATGTAATAATAACCTGTGCATTAATCCTATTAAATACGTATATATGTATCCTTTTAAATATGTATATATGCACCGTTCCTGCCTTTTGGCATCTACTTTTGACAACCGAAATGAATAACGAAAAATTAATTTCTCCACTGTAAGATCAATAAAATCTATCTAATCTGATCTTTGTGGTACAATTCATTGGTGTTAAACTTTATTTTATATAACCTGTCAAAAATGAGTACCAATTCAAAGAAATAAACATGCAATGACATCATCAATGTAGTAGCAATAAGCAGAGGCCATAGATAATAATCGGTACTTTAGCTTCTACCTCAGGATATAAAATACAAAATGTATCAATGATACCAACGGTCAAACATTTCCTGCTCCTGCAATCTCTTTGTTGAGGAAATTACCTGCAGGGATTTTCACAAAGCACCTTTCAGAGGGAAGCTAAACGTGTTCACGGGGATGGACGTCTGTGTCTTCGGCAGGCGTAGAACTAACAGAACTGCGTTAAGAGGCAAGGGCTCAAACATGTACGGCTGTAACCCTCCTACACCAAACGAAGCTTCTGCCACCTTGGCGTCCTCCTTCACAACATCTTCGTCCCAACTTTCCTCCTCTAAGTAAAAAATGTATGACGAAGGAGACTCATCCATGACCTCCGACTCAAAACTCGCCTCCTCTTGCTGTTTCCGTTGTCCATATTGTCATTGACAGTGTCGTTGCTAAGTCACCAATTTAGTCCTCCTTGGTCCCAATGTAATTTCCAGTTGCGAACCTACTAGCACAAGTTGCTAACTGGTTAACAAGATGCTTCCGAGAAACCGGCCACAATCAAATGCATGCGAATCTTCCGCCACAACAATCCCGCCCTCTTGATAAATGACCAATCACATTCACTTTATTCACTCATGTAAATCGTGCACCAGTTGGGAGAACTCGCAAATGCAACGGTTGGAACAGCCATATCCCTACGACTTTAAACAAACCAAGACAGAGTTCCATTTGATTGAACAGTAAAACCCAGGATTCATTTATATATTATTTGACAAAAACCAACCTGAACAAGCTGGATCAGATACTGGGAGAGTTTATCATCGGTCAAGTATTTCTCAAGGCAACGAACAGCAAAGTGCCTGACCCTGGGGTCTGGGTAGTTACAGTCCAGCAGCTCCATGGCCTGTTCTGGAGGGATATATGGCAATTCCTCCAGCAGGCAGTACATCTGACAGAGATTAAAAAGAACAAAAAAGGAACATGAAAATTCTTTACACACTAAAGAAATTATATAACTGGACTTAAATGATGAAAGGAACAACAATACATTGATGAAAAAAAAAAGGCACTTTGATCGCAGACCTCCGCCAAGCAGCAAATCTTGCCCCAAAGGGTGACTTTCACCCATAGCTATAACTCACATTTTTCGTTTGCATGATGAACACCTCTGATAAAAGGATCTTAAAATTTATTTCATATGTTCATAAGTAAGGCACAACATGTGTCTGCAGCCTCTGGTGTCTGCTCTGCTGACCTTCTTTATTCACTCTGCGTTCTTTCTTCTTGGATCAGCCGATGGAGACCTCAAGTGAGGCATGTCTCCACTTTCTTGTGCTTTCGTATGTTTTTGTGTTCAGTATGCGACCAAAAAGGTAAAAAAGTATCAACATTTGTGTTTTTTTAAAGAGTTGAATGTGTGGCCAAAAATTCACACACAGTAGTAAGCAATCCACTGCTTTGCTTCAATTAGTTAACAACATAATAGGGATTGATTTATTTATTTTGGCATTTGAAAAGACCATATTTTCTGTAGCTAAGGTAACTAGCTTTAGTATTTTCTAACTTATTTGAGGAACAGACATTACAGACAATGGGAGCATGTTTTTTTTTACCTGTGCTACTTCATCTCTGGAATTCCATTTGACAGCGAGAAGGATCTTGGGTAGGATTGCAGGGATGTGTATACAATACTGCCTGGCAGAGGAAGAGGAAGCAGATCATTGTTATGTGTTGATACATCATGTGGTTTCTATGTCAACCAGTTACTTACCTGTGTCTCCAAAGGAAGTCTTTCTCCTGCTCTGTGATTTCTGACAGAGGGTCCCTGTTACTCAGCTGTCTCATCTGTTCACTGTCGCTCTCTGTCAGGGCGTGATCTCTGGCCGTGCGACTACTCTGGAACCGGACAAAAGCGACACATTGAAACACCACATTTTTACCCACAACAACCACCCATACTGGAGTAGTAAAGAAAACACCAATAAGGCACTTCTTTGTTTATCTTGTTTCCTGTAATGCCAGTATGAGAACAGATGTTCCAGAGCTGGATGAAAGTCCAATAGATCTGCAGATCATTATGACTGTAGCCATAAGTTTCTGCTTGGTAATTGTATATGAAACTTTATTTGAAATAATTTAGGGAGTAAAATCAAATACAACAGACACAGAGATGGAAAGGGGGGTGAGAAAGAAAGAGGGGATAGGAACTAAGGTGAGAGAGAAAGAGATGGAGACAGGAAAGAGGGAAGGCGCATAAAAGGTAAGATCTGGATTAGAGCCCGGGGGGCCTACAGTACCACTCCCCATCAGAGACTCAACAGGGCAAGAAGGAACGGGACAGGCCCGGCAGCAACCACGAATGAGACAGCACCCATTTAAGTACCCAACCATGCATCCAGCCAGCAGGTACAGGTACCCCTCACCATCAAGGAACATAAGAAGCTTATACTTGGTAGATCGTAGGCACATACTTGGAGCCTACGATGTTCGAAGACCTCTTCGAACGAAGTAGGTCTACGAAGTAGACAAAAGCTGCGTCTCAATTCGCAGGCTGCATACTTCGGAGGACCCAGCCTACCTAGCCTCCGGAGGACCCAGCCTTGGGAGGCTGTTCCGGAGGATCCTTAGCCGTTGGTAAATGGGACGGTCTAGCCTTCAGAGCACTTCCTGGTAGCCACACGACGTCATCACGTTTACCGGTACCCCAAAAACAGCGCCAAACAAAATCAGACAGCTTGAGAAACACGGAAAAAAACAACAAAAACAAAAAATAGATATGGAAATTTTTTTTTTTTTTTACTTGTTATTGGAGGTGGGGAGTCGGCTTTGACTGCTTTGGCGGCAGCAAAACCGGCGACGGATTTTTCTCAGGCTGGGAGAGCGCAGTGGAGAGGTAACATTTACCTGCTATTATTCTAACCCACAGGGGCCTGCTAATGATCAGAGTATACCAGCTATTAAATAAACACTTGTCAGCAGATTGATGAATATGTTTAGATATAAAATTTTATATTTATTTGTAACACTTGATATAAGCTTATGTTTGTAACTTTAGTAATTTGAATTGAATAGTTAAATGTGTACAAACCCTGTAAATAACTGACTTAAATTACTACTTTCACTATCACTAATTGTGTTGTGTTGAGAAGCCAAACTGTTGAGAAATAAATAATTTTTTGTCAATATTGTTATCCCCTAACTGCCTGATTTTATTTGCAATTATATATATAAAAAAACATAATACAGGAAAAAAATCTAAATATAAAAACGAAAAAAGTTAAATAGTGGATCTAGATGAAGTAAAATTTAATTTCT
>NW_015151088.1:452736-468690 GCF_000732505.1 Cyprinodon variegatus | reverse complement strand
TATTTTAAGCTGCAGCTTTAAAAAAAACAGAAAGAAGCATTTATAGGTATACTTTGCTTCACTGAACTCTGTCTTACCTCCTTGGCTCCCTTTCTGCCTTTGACCGAGCAGATGGAGAGGCAGAGTCTGGCAGCTCGGGGGATGTCCGGGATGTACATGTCATAGGTGAGCCACTCATTCCACCTGCACCAAACAGCAACCAAGAAGCAAAGACAAGGCATTCAAAGAGGAATGTAAATGATCTAATTGGCATTGACTAGTTAAAAAACAAATTGTTTCAGAAAAATAATACCAACAGATGATTACATTGGGGTAATCAGTGGCCAATGGTACAGAACAGCAGAGAATGCAAAAAACGTTAGCAAGCTCAAATTCCCATAAAAGGTCTTCAGAAATTTAGGAAAAAGGAACATTAGTTCGATTCCCGGCCCAGGGTCTTTCTGCATGGAGTTTGCATGTTCTCCCTGAGCATGCATGGGTTCTCTCTGGGTACTCCGGCTTCCAAATCCAAGTCTGTTAGGTTAATTGGCTTCTCTAAATTCTCCTTAGGTGTAAGAGTGTGTGTGAATGGTTATTTGTCCTGTCTGTTTCTATGTTGCCCTGCGTTAGACTGGCGACCTTTCCAGGGTGTCCCCCGCCTCTTGCCCATTGACAGCTGGAGATAGGCGCCAGCACCCCTCGCGACCCCAACTGGGATAAGAGTGACGGAAAATGGATGGATGGATGGATGGAACATTAAATAAAAATAAATTAAAAACAACAAAAAACAGTATGCCTTTTTTTTCCACAAACTGAGACATGAAAAATGCCAGAAGTTTTAATAACGGGCCACGGGTGGATGATGTTATCATCTTCGTCCTGCTTTGAGGTTTTTCACCTGGAGAGGCCTGAAGCCTTCTGTGCAATCTGAAGTATCACATTTATGGATATTTATGGAAACAGCAAAATTCAAATCCACGTAACAAATTTCGTAATAAGCTTTCTGCGCTCATTTGAAGTAGTTTTGTGAAAATGCATAAATTTCCTAAAAGAATATTTTCAAATAGACTCTGATGAAGCCAATATTTACCTCACATGACTGATCAGCTGTTTGTGCCACGGCTTGCTTCCTTTATGCAGCGTCATAATCACAATCATCTCTCTATGACTCCTGATAACATGAACCATCACTAATACTAGCTGACATGGTAAAGTGAGAACACCATGCTTAATTGCAACAGGTTATCAAAACTTTGGTCAATAACTACCGTAATCTGTGCTCAGCGCTAGCTTGCCAACTGTCCTTCCTTTTTTTACTACAACCAAGCCTAATATAAATGTATGGATCGGGTCCACAGTCTAATATGCATTTTCTTTTTTAAAATTTTCAAAAGTTAGCTGAAAAAATTGGCATCTCATTCGTATTCGCTGGTTACTGGTTAGTCTGCTCTTCGGGGGAACCAAAGGGAACTGTGTCAGCTCTTTTCCTGTTTCGCTTCTACACTGTGGACCTCTCCATCATCACTCTAAGTAAACATCTTCAGAGGTTTATTGGGTGAGCCTGTCATAGGCAGCCTCATCGTTCAATGAGGACAACTCAAACAAACTGAAACTAGGGTCCTATGCACTGGTGCTAGTGGAAACACATCCAAATAACACAGAGAAAAATTAGGAGCTGGTGGTGAATTTTCCAACACACTAACACTGGTGAATATCCAGGAGTGAAAGTGGACTCTGATGAGTACTTAGATGTTCACCTTAGCAATTAACTGGACTGGGGTAACAACAATGATACACTTATTTGGAATTCAAACCATTATCAAAACAATTCATTTGTATAGCTCCAATTTACAAAATATATTGTTATCTAAGAAAATCCAGCAGATTGCTTTTGGTGAAGGGCCTGTAGAATTAATCCTGTAAAAACATGTAGTAACTGTGGACAATTGCTGGCACTGTGTTATTAACTTGGCAGCAATCGCTCATACCAGGCATGTATGCAGCGACAGTGGAGAAGAAAACTATGCTTTAAACAGGAAAAAAACCTTCGGGAGAGGTTTTGTTCCTAGCTCTCAACCAGGCTCATTGAGAACCACCTTCCACCACGGCCATTTGAGGGTTTTAGAAGACATACAAAGAGATCATAGAAGCACTAATCCAGAGTTTTAAAGAGGAATGCTCTATGACCAGAATCTACAAGGAAGACTTCCGGCAACTTTAATACTTTATGGCCTTTGGGATAAATCCACACCTAGCACTTGGTTAAACAGTCATAAAAGCAGCCAATTACTGTTACCATCCTGCTCTAAACTGTTAAGCCCTTCCCCCATCCTCTAACTGCTTTATGTAATATTGGGTAGATCAGTTGTCACAGATTAGCGGACCAGGTTCCGGATTGCAGTGCTTCTCCTGTTAATATGGTAAAGCCATCTGGAGCGTCCAGCACCAAGCTGCATGTGATACAAATTAGCCAATGAGCTGTGTCAGCAGGGGTTGCTGCTGCTAGCTACTTTTAGTAATAAATACCGATCCAGGCTCACGAATGAGCACCTTGATATGTGCTTTTGAATGACTTTGTCACCATATAAACTCAGGTTTAAGGCCTTGCAGGGCAGTGTAAAGCCCCCTTCTCTCATTAAGCCATAAAAAATAAAAATATAAAAACAGTCAGTTTTCAAGTGAGTGAGGAAATTGTCTATATACCAAATTGGACGATTGTTGTTCTCTAGTATGAAAGCAATTTAGATTTTAAAATGTAAAATGTTAAATTTTTTTAGATTTCTTATTTAAAAACTCAATGTATAACATGGATGCATAAACACCTACTTTTTATTTCAGTGTGAAATGCTGTTTAGAGTAATGGATTATGATAAAAATGTCTCCGAACTTTTACTGGTTGTTGATTTTCTTTATTCGGACCCCACTGATTTTTTTATTGTTTAACCCTGGTGTGGATTTAAAACAGAACATTGTAGACTTGATCTTCAAAAGCTTGGCATGTATAGGAACAACTGTAAACACGATAGCAGGACAAAGCTCGGCTAACACACCCATTTACTGCTTGTGCCATTTCTTTTCTCTTATTTCGAACAAGCGATCGTAGCACATGGGAATGTTTGAAGATCAGACCACTTATCCTAACCAACCAAAACAAAGTACTCTTAATGTCTTTTCAAATTGTGATAACTTACCTGGGATTAGAACAAGGTACTCTCTGCGTGTTGACGTTGTCACACATTTGTTCACCTCCGTGGTAAATTCCAGTCCTCACATAAATCTACAAAAAAGGACATTTAAAATGGCTAAACAAAATGCTTTCAAAGTAATGTTGTTACAACCAGAAAGTATTAATCATATTGATCAGAGATTTGACAAAAGGTTTACTACTAATTCAACTGTAAAAAGTTTTTTAGGGCTTTTCCCCCGCATTTTAAAATTATTCCAGCAAGAAAAGCTGCACAAAGCAACAGATCTGCTTCCCCTTGGTAGAAATCACTTTAGAGCAACACAATGGCCTTTTGTTTCAACAGGAGGCAAGCAAGTAGGACAACAGGATGAGGTGCAGATCTTAATAAAACAGTCAAGTTATTGTCGTCTCAAGCTAAACTTGTATCCTACCAAACTGAAAATAATGCAGATTAGCCTTCTTTTTTTTTTTTTAGCTAATAAACTCCAATTATGGAGCCAAAACACTAATGTAGATTAATAAGAGCCAGATATCCCCACCTTGTCTATGTCCCGTATATTCACATTGACATAGGTGGCACAAAGGATCCGTATTCGCAGAGTTCCGTTGATGGTCCACAGCAACTTGGAAGATGCCTCTCCATTCATATACGATGTTGCCGTGGAGATGCGTCGAGCATACGATGGCATGACAAAGTTATCTGTAGGTAGCTGGGTGTACAGACTGTCTTTACTCATCAGCATCAGGTTAGGCATCCTGTTCAGCATGATGCAACTACGGATGTACTGGAAGAAAAGAGAAAGAAACAACCTCAAACATTTATTGTAGTTAAGCAGGTTCAACCACAGTAATTTGGCTGGATCTTACCTTGTACTGACTAAGAGGGTAGTTTTCCAGTAGATACTCATCACAGCCACAAACTTTGAGGATGTATTTCCCCTGATACTCCTGAACACACATCTTTAGCTGGTCTTGGGTCAGCAGCATGCTGCGCGTCTTCTTGCGAATAGCCTCTGCAATCACCTTTAAGGCACGAAGCAATCAGGCAGATAAAGTTGGAGGTTGTTTTAGCAGCATCAATTAGTGAACAGATGGGATGAACCATAGCATCACTAAAAACAAATTTTTCAGGAATTGAATTAAAATATCTCAAATTAAATTTATATAGCTTTATTAACTGGTGGGATTTTTTCCTGATATTTTTATGCTTAACAGCCGATGGAGCTGCCAAAATCCTAATTCTTTGAAAATGTTTTATCACATAAAACAATTAAAGAAGGATTTTTATATTCAGAAGCATCAGCCTACTGAAAATATGTTAATGTGGTGTAAATGATATCTTCATAATAATATGATAGGGCTCATTTTACATAAATAACTATACTTTTCGTCAAAAAAAAACATCTCCAGACCTAGAAATTACAGCTTTAACTGCTCAACAGGCTTATTTTCATATTCTTTGAAGGCAGCAATTATCCTTGTAGTTTTTGCCACTTTTTAAGTTTTTCCTTCCGTTCAACTTCACATTAATAGTCGACAGTCTTAACAGCCAGGTTCTTTAGCAATGATATTTTGCGCCATCCACTCCTCCTTGTAAATGGTACCAAAAACTCCTTCTCCATGATTATAGGCCATAATATGACTCAGGCTTTTAGCTAGGAATATTTCATAAGGTGTACACCTTGGTGTATCACATGGTTAGGGTTTGCGCTGCATAAGGGGAAATTTTGAAATGCCATTTCCTGCATTTTGAGGTGGAATGCATCTAACTTTTTCTCTGTATTACAACACTACTATTGATTATAGGAAGCATGTGTGCTTGACTAGAGGTGGAAGTTTCATAGGTTAAGTTTCAAAGGTTATTTCAAACAAAAATGCTACGTTCACGGCACGATTTAAGCAGCAAAAAAGCCCCTGCTGCTTCATTTTTGACTCTTGTCCACATTAAGGTCAGAAGCGCCTCAAGAGCATCTTTAATACTCCTAAAGCGCATCCAGTAAAATGTCCAGATGTGTCTGATGCTTCTGCTGCTCCTGTGTTAAATGGCAGAGAGCTGCTTTGCTATATTTGCTTTTATAAGTGGGTAAAATGTAGTTTTAATATACTTTTATCCGAGAAAGTCCACCTCAAAATATTGTCTGTGCAGTCAGTTCATCAAGATTAAAATATTATTTCGATGTTTGAGCCGCACAGACCCCCATATACCGGCAGTGCGCTGTCACTCATTCCCAGCAACAGCTGCATCAGGCCCCGGTCGCCTCTTCGGGGCTTTCCCCTATTGTTCATGATGGCTGAAAATAGATGTTAGCGTTTCTCAAGTATATGGCACAAATTCCAGGCACCAGGATAATAAAAGCAGACATACTTTGTTGATTTTGTTGCTTTAAATTTATTTAGGTATTAATAAACAGTTGTCTCCCTGCCAACCTAAGATCAGCTTGTCTGATTGGTTGATCAGGCATGTTGAGCAACAAAAATTCAGTTTTTCCAGCTTTAGCATGTGCTGCTTGGGAAATTTTAAACATTTGAGCAAAGTTTCCAGGGCAAAAGCAGGGCGTGCAATTTGGCTTTTTTTTTTTTTTTTTTTTAAAAGGCCATACAATGTACACACGTATGCATTGATGAAGCTAAAAGCCTGATATGACTATTTTTTGGTATACTTTGTGGTCTTTATATCTGCGTCCTCTGAGGCCCACTCTAAGGATGCCCACTTCTGTTTTTCTAAATGCTATGAAATGATGTCTGGGAAATATATGTGAATATCAACCATCAAAACAAAAATGTACTATGTTCATTATAATGAACAAAAAAACTGAAAATGTTAGAACTGTAAATTTACAGTCATATATCTATAGTGCTGTTTTTATATATATATATATTTTTTTTACTATTTTTTAAGGCTGTACTTAAAAAAAAAAAATCAAAATGTCCAGAGAGCTGTTCTAAACAAAATTTCTTTTTGTTTTACACTTGTGTAAACAAAATGACAAATAAATCTGTCTAAATCTAAGTCTAATGATTATAGTAACAACTCTTAATTCTTATTTAAAATGACACTTTATAACCATTATCAGAAAAACATGACAAAAAAAGAAATGTTTGACACAAATATCGGACAATAGACGCTTCCTCATCTTAGTGATTTTTCAAAGCTTCAAACTAAAATCTGCCTTTAAAATACATATGCATTTAGGGTCAGTGGATAATGAAACCCACCTGTTCAGGCACACAGTCATGGTTGATCTTTAACGTATACTTCTGTTTGTCATTGTTTGGGGAAACTATCACCCATATCACAACAATAATCTGACCTGTAAGAGGGGATGAAAAAAAATCACATCAATGCTATGAAAGTAAACGGATGGAACATGTTGCTTCATTTCTCCAGACTTCATACAACAGTAAAACCCATCTCATTTCAAATGTTTCTCTGAGAATCACCGATTCGAATGTCTTAATTGAATTAAAAATAGAAGATGTTTAGTAATACCTTTATCAAGTTTGCTTGAGATGTGTTTTGGAAGTTCCTTTGTTGACTCCACATTGGGAGGGTAAACATACAGAGCTCTGCTGTGAGGACCACTGGCATTTCTCAGCTCCACAGAGTCTTTACAAACATTAAGGATGTTTCTCCTAAAGTCCTGAACCTCAGGGTCCTTCACAAGGTCGAACTCACACACGGGCATGCCAATAGCAAATCCTTACACACAAAACAAAACAAGAACACATTACTTTAGTCTGTCTTGTGTTAACAAAGCACATTAATCTGCATTCTAAAAAAATACATGGACTGATTTCTTATTTTATATCTTTTCAAAGAAAAAAAAAAGGTTGTTTCAAAAAAAACCATGATCTTACCAATCTCTCTGTTCAGGATCTTCTCCTCTCTGTTGCCGACTGGCTCGATGACCTTGAGAAAAGGCTGGAAGAGTCGAAGGTCGCACAACCGCCGGGTCTCATCGTAGAACTCTTCCCGTTCTGCTTCCTATTTGTAGGTAGAATATCAGAAGGATTGGTCAATAATGATACTGATAGATCATCTTTAAAGCAAGGTTTGAAGTGGAAATGTATCTGGCATTTAAGATTCTGTATTGCTAAATAACTCAAACTAAAAAAATACTTTTGGCACAGGTCGTCTTCCCAGCCAAAGGCAGTTTGTTCCAGTGAGGTAACCTATGAATCCTGCTAATTGTCACCTGCCCAAGCAGTGTGCTAAGATAATCAGGCATTTCAAGATAAATCCCTACACTGTGGTTCATGCTATTCGATCTTCTTGATTTCATGTTTGATCCTCACACATTTCAGCTCCCATTGATTTCTCACCTGTGTAACACTGACAAAAATGTATGATGTTTCTTCCTGTAGGAGGTGGTGAAGAGGATACTTTCTGGCCTCCTTGAACAATTCATGCTTGATGGCAATTAGAGTGGCCTCTCGGAGACACTCCAGAGTCAGAATCATCCCATTGGGTAGCAAGCAGTCCACAAGGATCCTAAAGACACACCAAGAAACATTATTAGGGCTCTGTTAAGAAAAATCAAAGAAAATAGTCTGGATTTTTTTCTTATTTAAAATGATAAAACAATTATTCTAACACTTGTATACCAACATAATAAGTTTTAGAACAGGGAGACCTACCTTGGAGGCATCAGGTGGATGCCCCATAGCTCCCCTGAGGATGGCCTTGGAGGCATCTTCTGCTCAGTCTCTCAGCTCTGTTGCAAAGGTAAGCTGAAGAGCACAACCTGAAGGGAGGCAGAAAGCAAACAAAGTTCCTTTTATTTTACAGTAAGAATTATAAAATCCCTTGAGATATGCAGGTAAGAGATGTACAACAAGCCATTCCTCCACATCACCATTAGGTGATTCAAATCCCCTGTCCCTACTAACCATGTACATTTGATTCTTACAAAAAATAGCTGATTATGAATGTAAATCAAGCAAAATAACTAAGGGGCTTTCTGTTGGTAGGTATTTATCAAAGTGAGTTTCACTCATTAGTGATTTGAATACCGAATATTTCTTTAAATCAACTGGAATACATTTAATAAATTCCTTATCTAAATAGCTGTTAACCAATTTAGTAATTGAATAATAATTACTGTAACATGCTCTTGCTGAAAGAAAAACCCAGTAAGAGCATTTAAGCTAAAACTGTACTTCAATTCCACAGCCACTAAGCACATGGGGGATTCAGACTGTTTCCATAGACGTGTGAAATGACCGGGTCTCTCCGAGGAGCTCAGTCCAGTCATCACTAAGGGTGTGCAAAATAATTGTCATGACGATGCATCGCGATTCTAATTTTTGTGATCTACTGCATCGATTCTTGAAGGCAAGAATCGATTATTAAAAAAAAATAAAAATGAACAAATAAAATACATGAATGGTTGGCGCACATCAGCCAAACCAAGTGGAACACAACTTCCAGTCCAGCAGATGTCGCTGCGGATGTGTTGACGCCCACTGCTTTGTGTCACAAGCATGTCCGGCCGTGGGATACTGCGACGAGTCATATGAAATAAACATGGAGGACACTATGAAAATTCGCCCCACGGTTCCATCACATTTCAAGTCAGATGCTTGGATGCATTTTGGCTTACAAAACAAAGAAGATAAAACCGAACTTGATATGTGCTCGTAATTTACAAAAGGGGAAATGTCATACATTTGAAGGTTTTCATTTCATTGGTTTAAAGGACCACTGAGGCCATGTAAACGGCACTGATTATCCTTATTTTGTTATTTTAAGTTTGATGAATCCTAAGATCTTTTTGACAGTGTGTCCACGCCAGTAATAGTAATATTTTTGTCCAGTATTTGTTTTCATGGCAACACCTCCAAAAGTCGTTTCAATAAATACAGCTATGTATGAATTCAGTTGCTTTCAGTTATGTATCAATTGAAGACACAGTCCAGATCATACCCAGCCAGTCAGCCACTGGTAAGGGCTGTATCTTTTTCCTACAGTGTTGAGTGAAAATATCGCAATGCAACGCAATATTTCAAGTATCGTGATGCATCATGATAGAATCGCATCGTGGTATGTGAATCATGATTCGAATTGAATCATGACTTCTTTGCCAATACCCACTAGTGTTGCACTGATAACGATACCAGTATCGGACGGGGCCCCGATACTGCCCTAAAATGGTGGTATCGGTATCGGCGACTACCAACAAATAGGGCACCGATACCATTTTGAGAGCCATAAGTTTATTCAACTATTGTCACCCACTCCTGATAGGAAATAATATGTTCTACTGGATTCACTTTGAATTAGATTTTTTCCTGCTTCACAAAGGAAGGCAGCAGCTTGACAAAGCCATGATGGCAATTATTTTACATTAATATGGTATCGGTATCGGCCGATACTGCACAGCCAGGTATCGGGTATCGGTATCGGGGCCAAAAAATGGCATCGGCGCAACACTAATACCCACCCCTAGTCATCACTATTCCACCATCGATGGTGCTCTGACAAGATGGGAGTGATTAGAAACGACAGCAGCTGAACCACAAAGAGGCCATGTAAAGTGCACAAATCATGTTGCAACCACCCACAAAAGTAGGAAATGCTAGAATGACCAGCATCTATGTAAAGCATACCAGTGTTACCCAAAGGGAACTTATCAGTTTACATACTACAGTTTGAATGCATAGGAATTTAAAAGTCCCATTATCCCAAAACTCCAAAGTGTGAATGATTTGACCATTCAGTTGGTTGATGTTGTTACTTTGAGTCCACTGAGAACTGCTATAGATGGAGGATTTATTGTTGAATTTGCCAGTCAGGCTTACAATCTGTGGTTTAGTCCGAGTTTGCTCAATCAATCCGGTAAAGCTGTTGGGTCAACTACAGATCTGAACTTAGACATGTTTGTGGACTGATAACA
This sequence comes from Cyprinodon variegatus, assembly GCF_000732505.1. NCBI lineage: Eukaryota > Metazoa > Chordata > Actinopteri > Cyprinodontiformes > Cyprinodontidae > Cyprinodon > Cyprinodon variegatus. The sequence continues at coordinate 458,628 of NW_015151088.1, read as the reverse complement.
GACTATGCATTCATTTTCATTCATATTGCACCAATTCTCAACACCAATTCAGTGAAATCATACAGATTGGCTGTAGTTTTCTATCAAAGGAAACCCAGCTGATTGCATCGAGTTTCTGACTTTCAGGTTCAATTCCTCCTGGATAAGTATGTAACATCAGTGGACAGTCGCATGCATTGTGTCATTCACTTTGAAGCAAACACTTTGCATCAGATGCCTGCGCCTTGTGACACTGGGATGGAAAATCCCTTTATATTTCAATTTAGTGTACCTATTTATGACAACAAAATGCAGGAGAAGGATAATCAAAGTTTTTGGTCTCTACAAATGTACATCACAACTAAACAGATTTGATTTTAACCCAATCAGATCTTTTTTGTTGGTGTTTTCTGAAGAATGTAACCTAGAGGGCAAACTGGCCTTATCTTGACAAGAAGAATATCAAAGTAAATATTGTCACAATTCCTCAAAAGGTTAAACAATACCATCCATGCAAGGGGCATATGGGTATAAGCTGGTCTGATCTATTTAGATCAATAAGAAACCTTTTTACCTATATGCTAAATACTGCGGCCTTTGTATACTGTTAACAGTACAAACCCAGGGGTCTAAATATAAATTCGAAAAATTCGAAAAAGAATAACCAACATCTATTTTTTTTCTTCCTACTTTGTGCTGATCTCATACTTAAATATTGTAACAAAACCCAATGCAGGCAGCTTATGACAGTAACGTAACAACATGGAAAGCTTCAAGACTAAATAATGACTTTTCCATTTGGTCAGAAATTCATCTTTCAAGGTTGATCCAAATATCTGCATTGTAATAAGAACATGGGAGAAATCATTTGTATAAAATTCAACAAACTATTTTCTGAAAATTGAGCTGAGTGGTAATGGTGAAACTACAAATTTCAAAGAAAAGTAGCAGTTGCTACTTTCACCTAACCTCTGACATTAAAAAAGACATTTCTTTAATCATATCAGCAGATCAAGATCAATACGTGCAAAGCAATTTGAAATTACTAAAGTACCGTAATGACCACATTGAAGTTGCATCCATCCCTCCAGGTCAGGTCAGTTATACTATCTCCCAGACTCATTTCAGACCTTTGAATCTCTTGCTCCCAGCTCTAATTATATTTCAGGAGCACAAAAAGTGGAACAACATCGTGATTCAGCCCAGTTACGTCTACATAAAAGCCATGTCCTAACATCAACCACTTACTGCCATTGAAGTCATGTAAACCCCTATTTTTTCAAAAGGCTTAACTATAAAAAGCAGATGTGGAAATATGTTTTTTCTACCTTATGGACAAAGCTTTTGCACTAGAATTTATGCAATACTAAAATGTTAAACTCAATATCAATCCTAAGAAAAATTATCCCTCTAAAATATCAAAGTAGGTCTATGCACATCTACAAGGGTTTATGAGATTCCTTTAACTTTCCATTTGCCAGTCCCAAAGGCAAAATACATTCCAACAACCCTAAGGTCTTTTTGACTGAAGGGCTGGTTATACTCCCGCAGCAGTGTGTCACAAAAATGTTTTATTTATGCCCAATATTGAAGCGTGGTCTGTGCTATGTTATTCCACGCCACAATGCAAGAGGGACAACCACAAACTAGCTGTGGGTCGCTTATGTGGTGAGGAAGTGGGGGCAAGTTTGTGCGACCATGGAGAGACATGAGGGTGAAAAAGAGTGGGGATCCAGTTGGAAAAAGGGTCCCAGTGATCTCATGCACCTCGCTCTTCTAGCTGGTCCAACTTCACAAGTCGTTTTCCACAATGGCAGTCATACAAACAAAACAAGTCGGTAAGGTACCAAACAGGAAATACGCATAGTGTAGAGCAGATGTAGATTCCAATCAGAGGCCTCCCGTCTGCGGCTCTGTCTGTGGTCACCTACAATTTTGGAGAAGTGCAACAGAGTGTTTGCGGAAGGGGCACATTTGCGTTAACTGTAACACACACGCAAACTACCTGGTTTCTGAGTATAAATCAGCCTTAAAGTGTAACCCGAGTTTTAGACTAATAGCAGCAGCTCACTGTTAGCTACATGTTACACAAAGGGATCAGTTTAATTTAGAAATTAAAAAGATCAGAAATAAAACATTTTAGTATCAGTTACATTAAAGGCATTAGGGAGTTTTCTAATGATACTGTCACCTGTTGCCAAAACACAGAACTGCAGGACTCATACTTAACAGTTTTTGTTATTTTGTACTTTTTTCACCTTACATGGAGTTGCTATTGGTGTCTGAATTAAGCTGGATGCTGCTTGATTCTCCACAAACTCCATCTTGGATCAAACGCCTCGATTGTTTACTAGGTCGGACCCATTTACATCGGACACGCTTGACGTCCAAAGTCGTTCAGGGAAAATAGGCTACAGGCTTATAGATGCATCTACGCTGAATTACTGAGGTGATGGTCTGACCATTAAATGCTGGTTTAGTCATAAAGAGTCACCTAAAAAGTCAAATAATGTCTCTTAAACATATTTAAAAAGCCCAACTTAAAAATACTTCTAGAAGTAAAATCAGGGTATATAAATTTTCATAAATACAGCTAGTATTCAACATTTTATAAGTTCTATACATGCTGATTAGTGTAGACATTATTTATAAAATCACCAGTCTGAGGCCAAAAGAAACTTAAAGGGGAATGCCAGCATTCATAACATGTAGACGAATCACTGTCCCCCAGACATCCACGGTTATATTTTTTGTATTTCTATTTTTTAAAAACAAAGCAGCGTGTGTAGAACATGATGTAACAACGTAAAATCAAGGGCCAAATGTCAAAAAAAAAAAACGAAATTCCCCTTTAACATGAGCAACATTTGATTAATGTAAATAAAGTTCTTTCCCTTTAAAATCTCAGAACCGTTGGGATTTCTAATGTTAAGTTTTATTTTAGTTCTAGTTTCTAGAAAAAAAAAAAAAACAACAAAAGAATATAAAAAGGAGAATGACAAAAGCATAATATTTGAAGAAAATGTAATGCTTTACAAAAAAAAAAAAACATTTTCAGGAGGAAAGCATTAGTATTGTTGCGACACACTTAACAAATATTAACAAAAAAAAAAAAAAAGGCCAGGCTAAAAAGCAAAGCATTGAAGTTTGAAGTCATGATTACTTCATCCGGCCTTGTGTCATTCAGCACTGGGAAATGACACAACTGCTTTAGACAGCCTGCTAGGGTCCGACACAACACAACCATAAGCACAAAGTGAGTCAGCTGTTGAGACACACTGCTGGGAAAATGTGTGTAAAATAATGTCATCTCCAGATTTTAAAAACTATTAGAAAAACTAAAAAGATTGGAAGTAAACCCATTGGATCATACAAATATTCTCTTATAATTTACCACATTTAAAAATATATTTTCCAATATTTAATATTAGCTCATACCATCATTAGAAAAATAATGTGCAGTCTGATTATGAAGGAAGCAAAGCATCCCCTCAGCATGGCACTGACGATAAACTTACTGTTGTTCTCTGGTAACAGCTTAATAACAAGTTACATCCTCCATATCACCTTATATTCCTGATAATGTGATGATTTAAAAAAATACTCATGTTTAATAGAAACAGATTATTCCTACTTTAGATTTGCTGTTATGACTAAACTGAGGTCTTTTCCTGTTTTTAGTTGAATGCAATCTTATCCAGTTCTGTATCTTCAAAGCTTATGTATTTGCAAGTATATGACAGAGGTTTCAGTTGAAACATTTTTATACGGAATGTACGCTGTGCTTGCAATTTATTTGGCACTATACGATAAATGCTACATTAGTGGAAAAGAGAAATGAGGTGGTACCTCTATCTGATTTCTATGGCCAGTTTCACCCTGCTAATTTCAATATGTTGTTGATAAAAGAGGGAAAAAAGCATTAAACTGGTATTTTTTTAATAAAACAAATTTAAATTAACTGAAATCCTATGTCTTTTAAAAAGAAGTTTGTTGTACCTAATTAAATATGAAAATGGAACCAGTCAAGTAATAGTATTTGTATTATATCTTTTGCGACCCCACTTGGTATATAGGGGATTTTTGGCCTAGTGATTAGAGCAGAGTGCTTGTGCTCTGATAAGGTTTCAAGTACCTGGTTTGATCCCCACAGCCTGCAATCTGGGTCCCTGAGCAAGACCCTTAACCCCACACTGCTCCCCAGGCAGCCCACTGCTCCGTTCCATTATTACTATCATTAAATAACTGTGATTGAAAATCTCCATCAAACAATATCTTGTGCACACATTTAGCTATTTGTGTTATAGTGAAAACAAAGCTGAGTCATCCAACACTTTCTATTTGTGATAAACACGGAGGAGATCTCTAGAAACACACAAAAACAGGAGGAACTACATTTGTAACTTAATGAGTCAATGCATACTTGCTGAAAGGAGCCACTCCCTGCAAGACTCTAAGGTTAGGAGGTAATGCTACAGGAATAATATAAACATTGGGGAAAACTGATGATTCCAGCAGATGGAAAATAAAGCCATCCAGTCAGCCTTCAGTGAGACCTGTGATAATCAGCTATAAGGGAAATCTTCAAAGATGAAGGATATGGTCAGCCTGTAACCCTGATCCCCAGGATGCAGAGAAGAATGTTGGGACAAAGAGGAAGTTTTCTTAAAACAGAGGAAGTGGGGGAAAAACTGGCCCAGACACATCCTTGCTTTGAGTAATGACACAGTCCTCCTGACACACTGGTTAGATCTAACATTTGTTGAGGCTCTGCAACACACAGCTCAGTATATTAGTGGACAACAGAAGGTTTGCAGCACCCTGCATAACAGGCCGGGTGAATGGAAACACTCATGACCCAGGGATCGGGTGACATTTGGTTCATAAAATTAGCTTTGGGTTTGAAGTTAATTGAAAGCTCGACAGAAGTGATGCGAGGGAGACTGAACATAAAGCTGAGCCTACCTTTGAGAGCGGCCCTCCTATTTGGATGATTGGACAGTCCCGCCCTTCATGGTTCAATCCATCTCCACGTTGTCACTGAAATATTTGGAGAGAGATGAAACTGAAATCCAAAACAACAACAGCAGCAGCAGCAGCGACGGCGGTTGGTTCCCGTTGGCTCGTGAAGGGAAGTCAGCTAACGGCTAATGCTGTCTATCCTCCCCTTTAGGAAAACACGTCCCCAAAAATAACAAAACATTACATTTTTTATTTGAAATATAAAGGTATAACCATCTTATGTGCAGCTGCTTACTTGTCAAAGCTGTTTGCTGAGTTTATATCCACGGTTAATGTGTGTTAGCTTCCCGCTAACCAACCGCTGAGGTTGGGTCCCTGCGGCCGATCCGGGGATGGTGGCTCCCAGTCGGCGGAGGGGGAGAAGCGGGGAGTCGCTTTTGCTCCAGGTTTCGTTGACAGCGAGCAGGTGGTTAAACCCTTCGGTGTGGTTTAACAGTTTCCCTGTCACTGAGAACACAGAGCTGCCGGTGACCTCTCAGACTCCACCTGAGGATGGGAAGAGCTGCAGCTCGGCCGGAGAAGTTGTTACTGCGACAAAGCAGCCACGCTGTCTCTGTCGGTGGCCCTCCTCTCCTCCCTCCCTCCATAAACACACAAACAGTGAGCGATAGTGAAAGCCAATGACGTGTCGATTCAGTTTATCTCCAGACTGCTGCATTCAATGAAAACACCTCCGACCCGTCACACTTCGCAGACCAATACACCAGCATGAGTAAATGAATGAATAAATAAATAAGTAACCGGGAAGTGATTAAGGTCTCTAGTTTCATGTTGATGGAAGCAGACAAAGGAGGTTTCTGAGTCTTGCTTTAATAGATTAAATTATTTATGTGGAATTGCTGTTTGTGTTCTTTATATATACATATATATATATATATATATATATATATA
>NW_015151088.1:450508-452455 GCF_000732505.1 Cyprinodon variegatus | reverse complement strand
GTCACCACATGCTCATCCAGAGGGATGTATCTTGCAAGTATAATTCAATGCATTCAGTTGGTTGTCCTTAGGTATAAACTTTTTTACCAATCTGACTGAATGATCTGGTGCAATTGTCTCTGTAAAGTTCCCTGAGATGGCATCTGTTTTAAATTGGCGCTATATAAATAAATTGAATTGAAATTTAATTGAAGTAGTATTTTTTGCTTTAAAGAACTTTGTGACTTTGTGTAAATAAACTTTTCACACCCAGTTTGTTAAATGAAATGAATATTCAGAAAAGGCTTGTATTATGATGTGACATATCAGCTTTTCCAGATAACTGAATGAACCCACCCTTGCAGGACAACCAAGGGCCTCCCGAGAAGAGGCCCCACATCTTATCCAACATATACTAATCAGGCATAACGTAACAACTGTCTGTTGGTTTCAGTTTTCTTATCATTGCACAGATTCCTAAAAAAAAAATAGCTTACCAAAAAAGTAAAATATTTAAATAAGAAATAACATTAAAAAAAAAACATTATTTCAAACCAGTCATATAGACAGATTCAACATCACTGTATACATTCTGATTCAACCCAGCTTGCAAACCATCCGATTTATATTCAGTTCAATATGCTAAATTATCGGCACCCAGAAACCAGCACTGATCCATTGACTTTGCAGCAATAACTCCACCTGCAGCATGTAGCAGCAATTTCTTGGATTTAGTCTTCACGTTTGCAGCCATCTTTAGGAAGTTTACAAAAACAGAGCAGATACACAAAATGGCACAGCTGTGGATACGCTTACAGTACAGATCAGCCATATGGAAAAGAGCTTATTTTATTGGTGTCTCTGTAAACAGGAGACAAAGAAAAGTATAAACCCCAACTCATTAAATGAGAAATTGTGGCCATTAAATCTTAAGTTTCTTTCATCTGATATAGTTTACATTTGCACCCACATCATTGTCATCATAAACTAATGTGATAATCTGAAATCACATCTGAAATGATTAAAATAAGACAAAAAACAGTGTAAAATTACCCAAGAGGTAGATACATTGAGAAGAAAATTGAAATGAAGTGTTATAGAAATTAAAGTGTTATGAATTTGACCTTGAAAAATCACTTTGAAAGATTAGATAAAATAAACAAAACACTACAGCACACATTTTATAAATAAGGTATCTTCCAAAAGCTACTGGATGGTTCATTTAGGGACATCGTAGAACAGGTAACCTAATATTTATATGACCTAATTCTTCTATTGAACATCAATCAATCTACAGCGGGTGTCATAAGTATTAAACACAACTCATTTTTCTCAATAAATATATTTCTAGAGGTGTTATTGATATGATATTTACACCAGATGATGGTAACAACCCATGGAATCCACACATACAAAGAAATCAAACCATAGATTAAGTTATGTATAAATAACCTGGAATGACACAGTGAAAAATAATGGAACACGTAAAGTAAGGGAGGTGCAAAAAGGCACGGAAAGTCAAGACACCTGCCAAAATCTCTCAGTAATTAGAAAGAAATCCTGCCCCTTCCTTGTCAGTGCAAATTAGTAGCAGCTGGATCAGTCCCAAATGATGGCCTATAAAAAGTTGTCTCTGGTATCACACAAGAAACATCTCATGATGGGTAAAAGTAAAGACTTTATTGCAAACTATAATGATGGTATTAGTAACAGAAAGGATTTCTACACTTCTGCATGTTCCAGTGAGCATATTAAGGCCATAATCCGGAAGAGGAAAAAAATTTTTCTCACCATAAACCGACCACGACCAGGTGCTCCTTGCAAGATTCCTGACAGAGGAGTTAAAAAACATATCAGAAAAATTGTCCAAGTACCAAACAATAAGTAATGCACTCAGCCGCCATGGCCTGTATGCACGTTCATCAGGCAAGACCCCATTGCTGAAGAAAAAACATGTTGACGCTCATT